>NC_082695.1:41378442-41438442 GCF_949987515.2 Delphinus delphis | reverse complement strand
GGGAGGGCGAGCCGCGGAGCGCGAGGACCGGAGGAGGTGTGGGCCCGCGGGGCGTGGAATCGGGGCGAGGGCACGGGGGCTACGGCGGTCGGCGGCTGAGGGCCCGCGACCCCAGAGGCGGAGGACAAAGGGCGGCTTGTGCGCCCGCCGGGGCCCGCGGGGTCCCGCCGAGGTCCGCGCGGCCCGGCCCCGCCCTCTGGTCCCCGGCGACGGCGCAGCATCCTCTTCCTCCTCAGCGGCCCGGGCCCCGGCGCCCAGTCGCCCTTGTTACTGCCACCCGGACTCCCGACTCGGCCGCTGGTCGGGGGAGGGGTGGGGAGAGCCGGGTGCCTCACGCTCCCGGCCCCGGCCCCCGCCGATGTGTATTTATGAACTCGATTAACGGAGCCCTCACCGCACACACAAAGCCCTTTCTTCTCCAGGGAAGGGACGGGGTGGGGGAGGGCCTCGCAGACTGGAACGCTTTCTTTTTTTTCTTGAAGCACAGAAGTTTTAGTTTGAAAACGAGATGAATCATTGACGTGTGTCTTGACACAGTTTTTGTGGTCATTTCCATTCACGTGAGCCACACATTTTCTGGGAAAACCTAGACCAAGGGCCTGAAAGATGCAAGCGTGGAGAGTGAAAAAATAAACGCCACGGGCGTGCGCGGGTGTCAGGGTAACGGCGGACGACGCTCGCGTTGGGGGAACTTGCTGTGAGACTCTCAGCTTCCTTAAAAGTCACGCTGAGCGGAGTACCAGGACGAACCTCTTCCTCGTCACCTGGAAAGAACTTTCCGAGTTTGATAGGGGAGCGCTTGGCGTCAGCCCGGTTTTAAGGGCTGCTGGGGGCTTTTTATTTTTAAAAAGTTTATTGAAGTTTGCACAGTCGGTAGTTTTGCTCATCTGCAGTTTCTGGGCATTCAGCTCGCCTGCCTTTGGAATGAATTCACGGTGAAAGTTCTGTTGATTGTGGTGCATGTGCTACCCCGGGCTTCCTAAAGAAGATTTATTCTCATGCACGTAGGATTTTATGGGCGGTCAGTGAAGCTGTCAGTTGGCGGTATTCGCAGGGCAGTCTTTGACAAGTCGGATTGCAGAATAACTGGGACGGAGACCTGTGCAGTCCTTAAGTTAATAAGCAAAAAAATGGCAAGTGAAAATGAGTAGAGGGCATTTTATTCTTTTGTTATATTGTCACATCGCAAAAATATTCCGGTATCTTCTCCATGAAGATACAGCATCTGTGTTTGAACCGCCAAGTTCTAAATAAAATATTTACGTTAAAAACAAAGATTTAGCTTCCATTTTCTGGGTGGGCACGGAACACAGTGGTGGTCTGCTCTGTCAGATGCTTGGAAGGCTCCCAGAAGAGCGAGTGGCCTCAGGTGGGCTGGCTGAGCTTTGGGGTGAGAAGCTGAAGACAGGAATAAAAATAGTACAGTCCTCACTGAAGAGTGGATTTGTTTTTCTTCAGGGCATGCATTTACCTGGAAAAACGCATATTTAGATGAGCTATGTCAGATGAGTAATTGTGATATTAGTAGCGGTCTTGGAGCAGTAGAATGGCATTCTGGGTGGCTCCTGTTAAATCCCTAGCCTTTTCGTCACTATTTTCCTTCCCCTGTGTCTTCCAGGAAGGGTCTCCATTTTCCAAAATGTGTTCGAGGAGTGTTCTGTCCATTATATTGTTTGGAAGGTCACACTTGGATCCTAGAAAAGCCAGGGAGGTATTATTATGACAAATACTCTGGCATAGTAATACTAATAAGCAATGAGCAACACTTTGCTATCAGCAGGCATAGCAAGGCAGCTTTGATTTGTTTCTTTTATGAAGAACTGATTAGTAGTTTTGCAACTAAGAGATAAAAATGGTGATTTTGTTAGAGGAGTGACAGTATTTCAAAATCTTGCAGATTACTTTTCACCAGTTTGAAGGAGGCATCGGAAACCATGAAAATGCGATGCGCCCTTCTAAATAAAACATGAAGTTCTGCATTCAATCTCCAACTTGTCTCCTACATCCATACTATTTCTTTAACAGACAAGGTTCAAAAGATATTTCTGCTATGGCTGTCATTTCTGATATCATAATTTGAAACTCGTGTCTCAGGGGAGTAGTTTACATAAGGCAGGTACAAACATTAAAACAAAATGACAGTTAAGTTTGGAGTTTTTGTTTCCAACCAAATCCTTAAAAATAAAGACTATCAAAAATTCTATTAATAGTTGAATTTATTTGGGGTACTCATAAATTTAGCATTTTGAATGAATATCTACTTTAAATTTTGCACGATTTTTTGTTCGTAGCAAACTTTTGTGTAATTGTCCCAATAACCTGCCTCCTGGGAGTGGCTGCCAGGTTTCTGGCTGCAGTGGAGCGTGCTCTGCTTGGTCTCCTTACGTCCTCTAAAGTGCATTATAACTGTTAAACACCAAAGAGATTCACTTTTCTATTTGTGAAAGCTGCGAACTATATTTTGAAACATGCAACTGTTTTACCCCTTCTGCTCTCAGAGCCCTAGCATCAAAATTCTCTCAGTCCACACACAAAGTCAAGAAACTTATTCTGTCCTTAATGCTGCGAATCTTCAGAATAACCCTTTCTGTCTAATGGAACCGAGAGTGAAAGCCAGTATTTAGAGGCATGGATGGTCAGACAATTAAATGAGTTACCCTCTACCCCGTTTGCATCATTTGGCTATTTATCTCAATTCCTGAGAGTAACCACGAGATTTGAATAGATTACCTGCCTGAAAATAGTCCTGCTATCCGCTTGTTTTCTGAAGTAGCAAGTCAGTGGCATCAAATTGGTCAGTTATGACCTACTTCTGTCTTTTCTTGCTGGCTCTTTATTCTATTTCTTGTGGTGCTTCTCTGATGGAAGTTTCTCTGCCATTTCACCTGATAAAAACAATTTTGGGGGAAATTTACTCCAAAAAGCACTTGTAAGAAGGAAAAAGTGGTCTACTTCATAAAGGTGTGATATATTCAGGAAGAGCCAAGTTATAAAGCTGGTGAGGAGAGAGGGGAGCACTTAGACATGTAAATGGCCAAGTTAAACACAAGACAGAGTTAGGATATCTGGACCCTCACGTGTTCATAAACCCATACCAGGGGTCTCTAGAGAGAAATGGTGGGAACCAGGGAGAAAGACAGCCCCAAAATACCTTGTTTAACTTGGCTGTCACAGTAGCTAGCCCTTTGTAACTTGGCACAGTTTGAAGTTATCACACTTAGAATTGACCTTTTTCCTTTTTCCCATTTACCTTCTTTTGTACTTATAAAGTGTTTTTTTTCTAAGAAGTAATTTATTTAGAGGTGGCAAAAATATAATGAGGTGGCAAAAATTCAGCTCTCAATTTAAAGAAGAAATGTAAACTATAGAATTTGAAAGAAAAGGCAATGGGTTTTAAGTCCATAACCTTTCAAAAGTCAGAAAACCTATCTACTAGGCTGTATTCTGCGGTGGAAAAGCTCTTGAAATTGTAGGTGTTAAAAAAGCCACTGCAGGGAGCTTGTACTAGCTCCTAAATTTAATAGAAACATTAAACTCTCCAATCCTTATTTAAACACATTTTTTTCAAAGTCAAAAATATATTTCCTTATAGGTAGACAGGTGAAGTATAACTAAAAAAAGAAAAAAAAAGTGGTTCTCTTGTACTCTGTGTTTTATTTATTCAAAAACAAAAACAAAAAAACAACTCCTTATCACTAGAGGTTCAGTTTTGGTTTTGGAGATGATGCCATAGTAAGGAAACTATCGCATTAAGACAGTAATAGTTTGCTTTTAATTAAAACCTGCAATATAGATTTTTGCTCAGAATTATTTTTAGATAAATGAAGCATGACTCCCTTTTTTAATAACTAGATTTAACCTAAGGTAAGTTTTTAAAAAAAATATTGAGAAAATATCTACATATATTCTTTTTCATAATTGTGAGGGCAAAATACTCTACTAATTCTGCAGCACACAGCAATGTATGCATTTACTTTAGGATTTAGATGCTAAAAAGCCTGATTATTGGAAACACTGCAGCAGCTCAGTGTTTGTACCACCTTCAAACAGTTGCAGTTGGACTTTTATGCATCTATCAAGCAGGGACTGTTTCTTCCCTCTACCACCTCTAAATTATACTGACTAGATGTTGAAGTCATTAAATTGATTATAGTCCAATCAGTAGACAATCCTACATAAACAAAAACAGCAATTACAGTTGGCACGAATCCCATGAGTGCTAGTCAAACTTCCAGGACTGATGGTCCAGTGAGTCTTTTCCAAAATGCTGGTTTCACAATTTCAGCAGTTCTGGCAGCATCTTCCTAAAGGGAGGGAACAAAAATTCATAAGATTCCACTTGGCCTTAAAAACAAAAACATCTGTTTGATGCCTGAGTGGATTGTTGGCTTTTGTTCATCCAGTCAAAAAAGGGTGAAAAATAGAATATTGAACATAAAAGCGTACATGTAAAAATGAAATTACAAAGGGATTTGAGATTAGCAGCTTTTTATAAAGCAAGCTGTTAATAATTTTTCTTTTTTGTTTTGCCAGAGTATTCCCATATCCCTTAAAATCCATTGTAGTTATTGACAGCAGTGATGTCTAATAGTGATGACAGAAGTTTTCAACTTTTTGCTTTCAGTAATTATACTTAGTTCTTTTTGCTTGCTTGTTTGGGTCATTGCAAGTCTTGTAGCATATTTGTAGGATATTTCTTTTCAACTTACAGGAACATTTTTGCTCCCTTCCTTTTATTTTTAAAGGAAGCCAGTTTTTGAGAATTGGCTAGTCTGGTAAATTCTAGTGAAATACTTGTTCACATAAATCGAAACATAATATCAAACATACTTGCTTGAGTTTTCATTTTGATGTAAAACCATGCAATGAGGAGAAAGAGGTTTTGATAGTAGAAAAGAGCAATTCTACCAAGATCAATTAAGAATTTTATGAAAGGTATGTTTTTCCTATTAACTGTGCTTTATTAATTCATCTGACAGAATTCACATTGCTGGTTTAATGTCACTAATTCTGTTGCCATAGAAGACATTCTTCATGGCTGGATTTAATGAATACCATGTTGAGTTTTTAGTTATTTCGTAGAGAAAATAATTTTAAGACTTGCAACATATTTTAGAAGCCTTATGGATTGTTTAAAATGTAAATGTTGTCATTAAGTAATATGTTAAAGAATGCTCTTGAATTGAATGAAATTTTGATACAAAGGCTGATATTCTGGCTAAGTATTTTCCCAGATGTATTTAATTTTTTTCTCCACTGACTCCCATTGTGCTGTCAAAGGTTAAAGTTAGTTCTGTGGGGGGGATGCATGCAAGTTTCTAATCCCATTTCAATTAAATCTGAAATATGTTCCCGTTTTTTGTTTGGGGATTACATGGTACACTAGCTAGGATTGCATATACCTTGTTTGCTGTAATGAAAGTGTACTTGTCTGATTTAAAATACGTTCTGCAACAATATTATGACAAAGCAATTAAAACTTAAAGTTAACATTAGTAAATTTAAATAGCCCTGATATAGTATTAATCAAATAGTGTAAGGAAAGCTTTTAAATGGTTTAAATAATTATGCAACTCTTGGCATAAAAGCCTAACACAAGATAAATCTTTGAAAACTAAGAATTGTGGCTTTTTTTTTAAAAAAACTTTAATTTTAGGCAGCTTGGGCTTTTAGCATGCATCACATTCCACCTCTAGTATAAGTAATTATGCCAGTTTAGTAATTATTAGAGATGAAAGAAATTCAGTAAGACATGAATTCTTTAAAACTTCAGTAGCTTCAGTTTTAGCAGGCATGATGATCAAGTAGCAGTTACCCAGCTGCCTGGGGACCCTGCCACAGCTACAGGCACTGGGCTGATCTTGGGGGTATCATTATTACGGCAGCACACACTACCGTTGGCATTTCTATTCTAGATGTCTGATTGCAGAGGTTTATAATTTGGTCATTAAGAAAAAACATCCAGATTCAAAGATTACTGTCTAGAAATTCCCCTTTTTTAGAAACCCCTCCCGAAAAAGGATAAATGCTTACATTTAAAAATTATTATTTTAAATTGGACACCAGTTTTAATTTCATGGGATAGTGAATGCTTTGAAAAATTCTGAAAAGAAAAATACATACGTAAATTTGTCAGTTGCATGTGTATGCGTTGAACATGTGTTGAGCATGTAAAGTCTTGTTTTCAAATGAAGATGATTTGGTTTGGAAAGCATATACTATTCATGCATGGGCATAGCTGTCTCCCACTGAATGTGGTCAAGTGACTGACATTCAGAATACTCATTTTCATAATTCTGTAGGAATTATGTTTTGGTTTCAATGAAAATTTTTATATGTGTGAAATCAAAAGGTTTCAGTTATCACAACTCTGTATGAGATATATACATAAGCAATATGTACGCACATACAAACATACTCTGACGTTCTATTTAAAATATACTTTGGTTAGTGAATTCATAGTGTTAATCACTTTTTAAGGAAAAAAATGGATTGAATTGGATTTTGCCTAATAAAAATTGGTATCATTGTAAAGAATAGAATTTTTTTAGAAATTAAAATCATTGTACCATTGAGGTTCATTATTTCACTGAAATTATTTCTCCTTTCTTTCTCAAGATTGGCTTTTCCCCAAATTTCTTATCCCATCAGCGCACTATGAGAGATATTTCAAGATGGAAAGTTATTTACCTGACGGGAACGAAGGAGATACGTGGTTCTCATTCTCAAGTATAGACAGTTGCATATAGTCATACGGAATACATTTGTGAAAACCTATGAAGAGCTGAAGGGTCAATAAGGTGAACGATAAATTCCTGTACTGAAGGGGTGCTGTGACCAGGACTCTAAAACAATATTACAATTTTTTAAACAATATGTTGACTCTTAGAAACAATTTCTGGCATTTCAAATGTGTTCCTTAATGTTATTCCTTTCCTTTACAATAGAACCAGATTAGGTCTAGTAAGCGCGTGAATATGACTAAATGGTATTTGCTTTCAGCATTCCTAATGATTTAGCGTGTCTCAATTGTTAGAAGTGTTTTAGACATATGCTTTCTATCACTAGTATCACACTTTTGTCTTTTCTTATTTTTATACGTTTAAGGGAGTTAAGTATTCACAAACACCACTCTACCAAGTACCAGTGAAGCCAAAAGAGAACTTCTGGTTGGGAAGGTGGTGCTTCATGAGTTCCAGTGAATGTTTTGTTCATTAGCTGTTGTACGGAGTCTGAGATTGCTCTGTGGAGGGTGGCTTGGGGCTGTCAGTGTGTAATATACAAAGTTAGATGTACTTTTTGCGGACATGAGGCAAGGGGTGAAAAAGAACTGTGGACTCAAGGGAATGCATATTCATTCCTGGAAAGAGTTGAGAATAAAAGCAGAAAAAATCAGTGATGGTCATAAGTATTGTGACTTGGATATTAGTGCCAGCAAGGAGATGGCTGTGGAGTGGAAAGGGCGCAGGGGGCGAGCTCGGATTTGCTGCCTGCACTTTTTGACAAGTCACCTTACCCTCTGTTCTCCAGGATTCGGATTTCCTCTCCGTAGACTGAGGGGGCTCATTTCATCGTTCAGCAAGTTGTTTTTCGTTTGTTTTTTCTACTGCTTATTTTGTCCCACGCACTGTGCTAGTCCCAAATACTCAGTTGTGAACCAGACATAAGCTTTGCTCTTATGAAGCTTAGAGTTTAGAAAATTGGATGAGATGTGAAATACTTTCCATTGCTTTTTAATTTGGGGGAAGAAAGCAATGCAAGTGGTGGGAGATATGTGTATATGGTATATTCACTTTTCAGCAAGTTGGGTCTGTTAAAAAAGTTAGATAAAATGAGTTTCAAAAACATTTTTGGCACCGAAAGTTTGGTGAGTTATACTTTTTGAGAATGGTGAGCTTTGTTTTCTCTTATGATTAAAAGGTAGATACGCTCACTTGAACTGAAACCACTAAATACAATAGAATATCTATTTCCAACTCTTTTTGGATTTAGGTCATTGACTTTGCAATATCTTTTAGCCCTCCTAACAGATCTAGATAATGTTTCTAAAAGCTAATTGTGTGACACTAAAGTAAATTTTTTAAAATTTCAAAGAATTTGTGGCATCCTTGAAATAATTGGAGGCTCTTGGAGAATGTGTATGATATTAATATTAAGAAACAGCAAAACTAAACCTCAATTAAGAGTCCCTAACTGCTATATAAAATCGAGGTGAAACAAGTCATGAGGAATTCATTCCATTAAATATTCAGGAATAGAACACTAAAGAATGAACCAAGTTAGTAATGAAACGTCCATAGCGCAGGTTTAATTATTTTTCCCCAGGGAAATAGGTGAATGCCTTGAAATAAACTTTTACAGAATCATGGATCTTAAGCATAAGACACTTTAGGGATAATGATATTGGTTGTCTTGATGGTCTTCATGTTCAAAGACGTGAGTGCAGAATCAGCGGTGATGGTGGAGTGTAACTGACCAGAGAGAAAGATGATCACATGAAATCCCTTTTGCTTCCTCCAATATCATATATGTCATTTTCATAAGTATTGGATCACTACATCAAATTTTTAATCTTCAAAATAAAACCATTACAAGATAATAACAGCATTTTATAGCTCCCGTTAATTGTAACTGTTTTTTATACTTGCTGATTTGCATATTTAAAATCCAATATGAGTATGATGGTCTGGCAGACCCCTGGAATGGCTTCCTAGCTCTGTCTTTGCCTCTGGGTCCCTCAGGCCAGGAGAGGGTCAGCCAGGTGCCTGACTCATACTAAGTGCTCAGTAAACTTCTGTGGAACCTAACTCACTTTTTTTTTTTTTTTTTTTTTTAACCAAAGGAATGTGTTGATGACTTCTGAGTTCCCTTCTCTCTCCAACATCGTAGAATTCTCATATTGAAAAATTGTAATTCTTGCAAGTTGATCAGTAATTCATATTAATGGGGCAGGGATGCTTTTAAAATTGTGAACTTGATTGGGTTGTAGCTGAGAACAAAATCAAACAGCAGAGGTTAGAAGGTCTTACTTTTCACTGTGATTTCTTGTCCAGACCCCCTATTTAGGGAGCTAACACAGAAAGAAACATGAATTACACACTGAACCATTCTCAGGGCCTTTATAAGGATTCTGACTCTGTTCAAACTCTGGAATTTTCATAGAGCAGCTTTCAGCTTCTAGATGAGAACCTTGGGCCAGTGACCAATTCACCCCACTAGGGGTTTGTCGTATCTCAACTGGGTGCAGCCCTAGTAGCAGCAGCTACCTTGAACTAGAGTTTGTCTGTATGCGTGAGTGACTCACCAACTCTATATTTGCCTGGATCTCGGGTGGGTTTCTGCAGTGGGCATAGGTGTGAATCTGCAGCTGTGCAAGGTCAAAGTGTGTTGCTTTAAGGCCAGCATTTTAATTTAGTTTGATTTACGCTGGCTCCTCCTCTTCAATTCGTGTCCATCCATTTGCCCAAATGCTGGTACCATTTTCATAAAGCAGCATTTCCCAAACCTTTAATGATTTCCCTCGCTTCGCTCCTCCAGGCTTAGATTGTAGATTCTCAGGTTGGTTTTGTACGATAATAAAGGCTTGAATATTGTTTTCATTTCTTAAGATTCATCTCACATCTTCTGTGGGGCTTTTTCTGACCCACCCGAGTTAGAATGACTCCTCCCTTTATTATCCCTTCCATATCTCATAGAAACTATGACAATACCTTGGTGTTCTGGTTTCTCGATAAGCTTTTTGAGAGCAGAGTTCTGTGTTTCTTTTCTTTGAATCCCCATAGCCTAAAATTAGGTGGTAAACAAACAAGCATACAAATGCACAAACAAATGCATTAATGCACTCCTGTGTTTACTCAACAAATATTTACTGCACATCCATCATTTACCAGTCCTGGAGTGCTAGGAGTTGGGGCTGCTATGGAGGAGACAAGATAGGGTCTATGCCCTTGGGGAGTCACAGCCAAGCAGTGGAAATACATTAAATGAACAATTCAGTAGATACTAGTAATTTATAATTAGGTGAAGGGAAAGCCCTGGTGTTATGAGAACATTTCCCAGAGATATGAGTGAGGTCAGGGAGGGATCCTGGAGGAAGCACTTTCAAACCAAATCTGAGGTTTAATATGTTTTTTGTTGTTTTTTTTGTTTGTTTTTGAGGTACGCGGGCCTCTCACTGTCGTGGCCTCTCCCGTTGCGGAGCACAGGCTCCGGACGTGCAGGCTCAGCGGCCATGGCTCACGGGCCCAGCCGCTCTGTGGCACATGGGATCTTCCCGGACCGGGGCACGAACCCGCGCCCCCTGCATCGGCAGGCGGACTCTCAACCACTGCGCCACCAGGGAAGCCCTTAATGTGATTTTGAATGGAAACCATTGAGCATGCTCATGCATGCTACAGGAATTCTTATTGAGTACCAATTATGTGTCAGGTGCCAAGGATACAGTAAGGAAAAAGCCAGACCCAGTTGCCCGTGGGTTTCACGGAGCTAACAGTCTATGAAGACATATTTAGATGACCCTTTGTGTCCCTCTTAATGTTGTTTAACTCAAAACTGTACTTAGTTTTGCAACAATGGTATACATTCAGTTCATACAAATGGTACCTATTATTTGCACGTGACTAGCTTGTGTACAAGTTCTGGCCATCGTTTGTACATGGGCCTGGTTTTTCCACTCTAAGTAAACTACCCTAACTATATTTCTTGAGTTTTTCATCACTTAGATCTATTTATTCTTCCAAATATCTGAATTTCTTATAATTCTTATAATGCTGTCTAAATATGGGATAAACTCACTCCTTTTGGCATCATAAGAGAATTTAACAACTCTCCTCTCCATTTAACCTCATAGATAATTAGGAAAATATATACGAATCATGTAATATGTTTCTGCTTATGATCTTTACAAATTCTTAGCACATTTCCCACATCAAGGAGCAAATACTAGAATATGACAGTGCATTAACAATTCATGAGCATATTCTGTAATTGAAAACTTACGTAGAAAAACTGCAGAAAGATTATGAAAAACAGTAATCTACCTACCAACGCTCTTCTTTTTTTTTTTTTTCACTTTTCAGCTCACATTTTTTAAACATTTTCTGTTGTCTCTATTCATGATGGTATTATTCACAAAGTCCCAAAAGACAGTCTATGACAGGATGTTTGAAGCTACAACCCTTATCACCGTCCACATAATTCTCTAAGCCAAGTCTTAGTGAGATGCCTCCATACCCTGGACAGGCTAATAGTGTCCCCCCTACCCCCAGTCTATCTGAAAGTAGAGCGTTCCTATGAAACCTTTTGTATAGGAACTGGTGTATAGCAAGGAAGCATTTACCTTAGGACACATCTTGCTAACAGATGCACAAAATAAATCGAGATAAAGCACAGATGCTCACAGACACAGTTCAAAGCTCTGGTGGCTTGTCACTGCGATGCCCAGTGTAGTTCCTGGGGAAGGAGTTGGTGGTGCCACTCTTGCTGCTGGGGGGTGAGCACTGCCTCTATAATGGCTGGACTTGCTGCAAAACAAACTCACGAATGCTATTCTTGCTTTCCACCTTCTTTTCTAAAATCGAAAATCCTCTTCGGATTTCTTTCAGTTAGAGAAAGCAGGTACTAATGTAGATCTTTCATAAAATCAAAGTGGTGGAAAGCGAACTTTCAGAAAGCTGGGGAGATTGGTGATGTGTTGTCCCTACCAACTGTTCTTTTTTTTTTTTTTTTTTTTTTTTTGCGGTACGTGGGCCTCTCACTGTTGTGGCGTCTCCCGTTGCGGAGCACAGGTTCAGCGGCCATGGCTCACGGGCCCAGCCGCTCTGTGGCATGTGGGATCTTCCCGGACCAGGGCACGAACCCGTGTCCCCTGCATCGGCAGGCGGACTCTCAACCACCTCGCCACCAGGGAAGCCCCAACTGTTCTTTAAATAGGTGTTCCACCGTTACTTAGAGGAGAATTATAGTGGCAATGTCTTCGGCAGCAAACTGGACCATTCTTAGATGGCAATGCATATATGTGGGTATCTTGGGTATCTTTTATTCCCAAACAAAAGTGGGAGCTCTCTATGTTGTCTTCCCTAAGTATATTTCCTAGAAATCCCTCCATATCAGCACTTAAGACCTTTCCCTTTATTCTAACAACTGTGTCCATTGTATGATGTGCTATCATTTATTTCTATTTTTTTACTTATTTATTTTACTATTTACAAATGTTGCTTCAGTGAGCACACACACACATCCTTGCTAACGTGCGATTATATATATGGTGTAAATTTTAAAAATGGAATTGCTGGATAAGGGGAACACCCATTTATCATTTTGATAGATATTGCAGATGTGCCCTCCACAGAGGTAATGCCAGTTCACACTGCTGTTAGCAACAGGATTAGAGAGTGCCTGTGTTTAAATACTTTATCTTTACTGATGTGGCTTGTGAAATAAACAAAATGGTATTTCATTGACATTTTAATTAGCATTTCTGTAATTATGAGCATCTTTTCATATGTTTACACAACCATTTGTATTTATTTTTCTGAGAATTGCCTTTTTATTTCCTTGACTCTTTTATCTTTTGGTTTGAAAGAGCAGCTCATGTTAATAAGAAAATTAGTCCTTTTTCTGACTTACATGTTGCAAATATTTCCCCCAGTTTTCCTTTTGACTTTGTGGGTGGTAATTTTTTTTCCTCTGCCATACAGAAGTTTAAATGTTTTAATTTTCAGTTTTGTCAGGCTTTCCCTCTAACTAATAGAGTTTGTGTCTGACATAGAAAGGTTTTTTCTTTTTTCTGATCATTCTTTTAGTTCTGTCTTCTCATTACACTGGCTTCAGAGCCTTGTCTGCCCCCCTTCACCCTTCTAGGTCCAGCACCCAAGCATATGTGTGGAAATATAATAGGTGCTTAGCAAACATTAAGTAAATGGGTCAGTAAAGTATGGTGGTTAAGAGCGTGCGTGTTAAGTCAGACTCCCTGGGTTGAAATTTCAGTCTGTGGACCTTGGGCAAATTATGAAATCACCTGGAACTACAGTTTCTGTATCTGTAAGTGAGGGTAATAACAGTACCTAATTCATAGGGTTGTTGTGAGAATTCAGAGTTAATTCATGTAAGCGCTTAGAATAGTCTCTGTCAGATAAGAAATACCTAGTAAATGTTTCTTACTCTCACTCTCAAAGGTCTTCTCCCTTTTGTGGGGAAACCCTTCATCCCATGGGCTGCAAGTCTTTTCTGTGGATTTCTAGGTACCCGTGTGGCTGGACACAGCTTTCAGAGGCCTGCCTTGGATGGGTCCCTTGTGGACGTCTTCGCTGGGTTCAGTCCACCATGACCAGTCCCTTCCCACTGGCCAAAGCAGCCCTTGATTCCAAGCTCCACTTTGCTTTGCCAATGTAGAGAGAGTTCTGAAGGAAAAAATCCTGCAGAAATTCCAATTAAAAGATAATGGAAACATAAAGTGGAGCTAATTAATTTTAGAGCCTCTGCCATCTTCTTGGTAAGTCAGGTCTGTGTGGTTCTTTGCAAAAGGGCCATCACTAAATGCTAATTTGCAAAGGTAGGCTAATCGTTCTTGGGAGAGGAGGTAGAGACAAATAATTCACGTATCATTATGAAGGTTTAATCATAGTAGATTGATTAATAATCCTTAAATTAAAAAGGTTAAAAAAAAAAGGTAAATCTGGGCTTGAGTTTATAAAGGAATTAGCCGAACAAGGGGATGATTTTCTACATCACCATACCCATCAGGAAATTGATCGAGAAGCATTTTCTTCTAGGCTTCAGAGAGGGATTCTGTGTTGTCTACAAGTGGTACGAGTAGAGGGTGTAAAGATGGAATGTGTCTTGCTGGCTGGCTGTTACCTACCAGTCGCGCCTGGCTGTGTCTAGCCGCTGCTTTAATTTTATGTGAAACCTTATCTGGGGGCAGATTGTCTGAATTTTCTCTGCTCTTCATTTCTTCTTCATTCTCTTCTGCAGTAAGTCCTAACTGTTCAGTTTGCTTCATTTTTATTTCCCCTTGCCTTCCGTTGCTCATTTAGTCACCAGTCCTCTCTGTGTTTAGTTCATGAAATCACCCAGTCCCCACTCCCAGATTGCTGGGCTCAGACTGTCCCTTCGGGCTTTAGAAACCCAGCCTGTGCCGTTGCCCACTGGTTGACCTCAGTACTCATTTGTCTGATACTCTGGGCAGACACTACCATGTCTTTTTATTTTAACTAAATTATAACCGTCATAAAGTTGTCTTTCTATACGGACAAAGCCTAAAACCTTAATACATCCAATCAGATGACTTTCAAATATCCATTTATACTTTTTCCTTCAACTTTAATGCCAAACGAAGTGAGAGAAATAGTAATTGAAAATCAGGGTGGAGAGAGTCAAGAGGGTTGTGCGAGGCCACTTTTAATGAGTGGAATATCCTTAAATGATAGTAAGTGACAAAGGAAATTCCACTTTGAGATAATTTGAAATAGATATCCTAGAAGACTCTTTAGAAAGGGCTGGGGTGGCCTTTCAGTTTCCTAACAGGTCGACCCCGGCTGGGGCTGGATGTCTTGTTGGAGAAGAGGCGAGAGGCCAGGGAAGTGCAGTGGCCCGAGCGGGGCAAGGATGCTGGAGCACCCATCTACCCTGACGTCTCCAAGACCGGAAGAGCTTCTGTGCCCCATCCCAAGTCACCAGGACTTTGTGATAGAATAGGGAAGAGTCTCAGTCTCTTGATTTCTGATTCTGGGAATTGCCTCTCACAGCTGTACACATTCTAGGCTGTAGAAGGTAAAGTGACTTTCCCCATCCCTCTCAGCCTCTCAACAGAAGCCAGAATCCTAGACCTCCTGCCCTGTGAGAGTCACCTTCCTTAGTCTAGTGTTAGCTGTCAAGGTCTCAGGCTTTTGTCCCCTATCAGTGTGTCCCAATGAGTTGGCCTGAGGGATACCATGCCTAATGACCTGGTTTTGAATCCTGCATGTTATGAAACCTACTAAGCCTCAGTTTTCTTACCAATAAAATGGTAAGAATCTATTTCACAGGGCTGTTGTATTAGGTAACACATGTAAGATGCCCAACAGGTATCTTAACAGCCTCTTAGAAAGTTTGTAAGTAGTACCAGCTTTTGATTATGGGTGAAGTCCACGGGGAAGCTGAGGAAGCAGACACAGTTCTTCCTCTTCATCTTTCCCTCTTCTGCAAAGTCCTGAGGTGTGCATGGCGCAGTCTGTTGCTGCCTTGTCTCTGTGTAGAACAGAAACTATTCTCCCTCCTGGAGAAGGCCTAAGAGGAATGGTGTAAGTTTTTATATTCAACTTGTAGTAATCATTCTCTACAATGAAAGGGGGGTAATGGAGCTGGAGCTCTGGTGGGTTCAATCTTTATGGCAAATACTTTGTTTTGGGGCACCTCCTTCATGTTTCTGAAGACACTGTGTATCTATTTCATTTGATCTTAAGTGAATCTTGTCAGTTATCATTGTCTCAGTTTTATAGATGAGGAAACTGAGGCACAGACACAGCTGTATCTCATCCCATTAGCACGACAGAAGCAGAAAAAGAATGTAGATTTCCTGACTTGAAAACAGGCAGGCTTGAGTCTCAGAATTTTCTAATAGAAGAAGCCAAGGCCAATCTTAAGCCCAATCAAGAGGTGGAAGTAATTAATCCTCTGGCCACCACATTCTCCCCTCTTGTGTTCCTTTTGCTTTAAGCATTTTGATCTCAGTTCCCTCTGCTGTTCCACCCCCAACCCCCAAAAGTTACTTCTACAAGAAGAAAAAAATGATATTAGTCAGTTACACCTGAGAGAGAATTGAAAGCAGTGGAAACCTGACAAATCCCTAATTGTGTGATTAAAGGCTTTGGCTTCAGATAAAAGAATCGTGCGCCTCAGAAAGCTGATCTGGGAGGTGTTTTAGAGAAGTTCGGGGTGGGGTGCGGTGCTGGAGTGAGGGACCCAGGAGTGTTTTCCCATTGCTGGTGAGCTCTCAGCAGAAATACTTATAGAGGTTGAGTGGACTTTCAAAGGTGTTCTGGTTGCTGTCACTGAAAGGTCAGGAGATTTGCTTAGGTTGAGCCCTCCACCAGTTTGAGTGATAGGAGAAGTGACCGATGACTGTGCCTGGAACATTGGAGCAATGCAGCTGACTTTGGGCTGAATAGTTCCTGGTGATGTCACGTTGGGTGTTTTAAATACACTGTGTGGAGAAGCTAGGGGGAAAAAACAATTCACATTTCCCACTGGCAGGTTACCATCCTAAAGCAATGTCTGCTTTCTTTCATTTGAAATATGCCACTTTTCCATGCAAATTTGCTTTGTTGTTGTGACAAGATAGACACACGTGTTGGATGTGGGCTGTCCCGAGGACTGGTGGGACATCGATGCCATCTATGGAGGGAATCGGGCACGACCCGTCACCATCCCTGAAGAAGTGATGCCAATTCTGATGTCTTAGAGATGAGAGCTCAGAGACGGCACGTACTTTTTTTTTTTTATAGTGTTGGCTAAATACAAACTTTCAAAAGGGTTGGATTTTTTAAAATTGCAAGCAGCAAGTAGTAGAATTGACCAGATTAGTGTCCTTATTATTCTTTTAAGAAAATAGAGTGAGATCTCCTGGCTCACCATCTGAGAACATGTTCCTTCTCCAGTGAAAATTATGTTTCCGAATGTTATATATATGTGTATATTTATGTATATATTTCGTACTTATTAAAGCACATGGTAAAAAACCAAAATGGTTAAATACGGTTACTTATCAGCCATTCTGCCCTATGTGTGATTGATTTAGTTGATTTTACTTTATGCATATTTGGGGATTATCTGATAATAAATCATCATTTAAAACATTTATGTGTAATATATACTATTTATATCTATATCTATGCTCATTATCTTGACAAGTCAGGATTGAAACAATGTAAGTGGGAATATATTTCCACAAACGACTATTAATTTATAGTTACTAAGATAATGGCATACACGTTCACTTTCAGTTCTATCTGGGTAGCTCTGTAAATTGTGTATTGATTATGCTAATGGCCCTGGTGTCTTTATTACTTGTCTGCAGATACATGCAGATGGAATGCACATTTGGCAAGGTTGTCATTCTGTAGGAAAAGGTGCCTTATTAAAATCTGTTTCTTGGAGATATTGCATTAGAACTAAAGCAAAACATTAAACTCATGGAAACATAAGCAGTTCTTGTGTTCTAGGAAATGAAAAGTGCAGTTAAAAAGTTAAAAAATGATGCTCTTTTATTCCCTTTGTTTCAAATTCCTTAAGGAAAGTGTTTCAGAAATGATACTAAATCAATAATGATCTATTTTTATAGTTTATTTTTGGTTGTGCGGCCTTTCTTGTTTTGTTGATCAGGCTGAAGGAACCTTAGACATTTAGGGTTGCCTATATTTTAAAATTTATTGGCCCAACTAAAGGAGAACAAAATGAATTTTTTCCAATTGTACATAAATTTTCTTGTATTTTGTAACAGCTCATAAGTCATAAATCACAGCCTCACTTTTTGTTCTGATCTCTCATTATACAAACATGTACCTTATTTTATAGGATTTTTCTCTTTCCTTCTTTCTTTTTCGCTGAGCCATCATGTTACCAAATAAGTTGTTTAGAAACTACTTTCTTATCTTCCTGAATGGGATCGTTTCTTAGAAATGTGGGCTGTACACTTACTTGTGTGCCAGCTCGTAAGGAAAGAAAAAAATCTTTAAAAAAATGTTGTTTTAAAATTATTTTCCACTTTATTTTAGTGACAGTTTGATCCCCAGTTTGTTTGAGAACCAGTTGGAGCTTTGGAAGGGGAAAAAGGAAAAAAATAAGCAAAATGTTTCATGTTCCTGAGCTATATGATTCCGTTTAGTGGGATAAGAGTGCTCCATCCAGATCTTGTGTTTAATTCACAACCTTTAGGCAAAACCAGTTGTCCCGTCTTTCCGATATATCATTGCAATTAAGAAGAGGAGCTTCCCAAATTAAAACAAAAGCAAAAACAAAGTCACTAATAAAGAGAATGGAGTGGTAATATTTGAATGATTTTTGTGAATGAGATTGGAGTTTATCATCTCAAAATTCAAAGATGAGCATGGTTACATTGCAGCAAACGGGTATTTCTTGTTCAAAGCAAAACTTTCTCCCTAAGCTAGTGTCTCAGTAATTGTTGACATAGGTAACTTTGTGTCCAATTAAGAAATATTGTTACAATTGGATTGGTGTTATCTAAAATAGCTGAAGTCATAAGAACAGTTGGTAGAAGTATCAGAAGGTATGACGCCTGGAATATAAAACTTTTCTTCCCAGATTTTCTTTGACTGGGATGGAGTAATGCTTCCTCGCTGTGCTACTGTACCTGAGGCTTATTGGTTACATTTAAAGAAGAAATAACTAGACTTTTCCCCAGATATCCAAATGCCTGAATCCTACTTTCAAAACGTGTTTCCTTTATTGTTGTAGTTGCCCTAAGAAGCATTTTTTCAAGGTACCTGGTCATTATGTGCTAAAAACTATGCATAAATCTTTTTTAAAAATAATTTGTTTTCCTTCAGAGTGGATTTTTAGCAGTTTTAAAATCACTTGGCTGTAGCAAATTAGACCTGTATATCTGGATATTAAAAATATTTTTATGTAATATTTTTTCTGATATAAAATGGAAGAAAGGGTCCATGAGGCTTGGTTTAACATTGAGCATAAGGATGTAGAAGTTGGTTTTGTTTGTTTGTTTGTTTTTGTAGGGAGTTAGGGACTATACTCAGATGTTATCAACAGCCCCTTCTCAGTGAGCCAGCGATGTTGAGCATGAAGGTATCAGGGTAACTGGAAGAATCAGGAGTCTCAAATCTGGTGAGAAGAAAGGTGTATGTCAAGAAGGCTTACCAAACAAAACAAAAACAACAATGAAAAGACATTGGAGAGTTCACTGGAAACCCTTCATCTAGGGGAAGAACAAAACCAAACCTTTGCAGGGTAATTTTTTTCTTTTTCTATTAGGTTAGATAATTTTGAGTTTGTGTCCCCACTTTAGTGTTTCCATCTCATATTTGCCCTGTTGACTTGTTATCATTTTTTGTGGTTTCTCACACTATTTTCTTCCGCATGAAGGCTAAGCCTTTTAATGTGAATGTTCTAATGTTTTCATTTGGCTTTATATTATTGACAGTAGTGGTCTAGTGTTATTACCTTGTCTTTCAAAAAGGATCATGAACTACATGTGGAATCATGTTAGCTTAAACTAAGGGTTAATTTCTTTTTCCTAAAAGATGGAATAAAAGAAAGTTATTAGAATCAGTACCTGTTTTTGTTCTTAGTCAAATTTTGCATTTATGTTCCGTTGGCTTTGTGTGTGTTTGAAATAAGATGAAAGTAAAGGGAATCTCACCAAAAACCTCTTAAGTCCCAGGAAGTGTCACCGGGGCCTTTGCAAATCTCTCGCACTAGATGAAAAAGTTAGCTGGTGTGATTGTGATATTTCTGTCCAGTCTGTCTCCACCTTTGGCTCTATTGGGATTATGGATAAAAGGCAAAATCTGGGTGTGAAGATAGTGAAGAAAGCAAGTCATTAATTAGCCTTGGTTGATACATCTATTTTAAAGCCAAGATAGCAGGTTCATCTCTGGGACTGGCTCCACCATGCCTGATGCCTGGCTGTCACTGAGACAGCTCCCCATGTTCTTAGGGTCACAGTCAGTCCTAAGTCCTCCGAATCCTGTTTCTGGGATGCCTCCCATGACCTCCTTTCTGCTATTGATTTAGCTTGCTGTCTTGGACTTCCTCCCTGCCTTATGTCAGACCCTCCATACTGGTCTCCCTGCTTCCAGGTCTGGTCTCTTTCCAAATCGTCTTCTTAATCACCAGTGGGGCATCTCTCTAAAATGTAAATGTGATCAGTCGCTCTCCTTAAAATCCTTCAATGATTTCTCATAGCGCCAAGGTTAACATTTGAACATTTAGTTCACAGTAGTTCCTTCGTGATCTGCCCAATTTTCTAGCCTTGTCCCTGCCACTGCTCCCCTTTCTTTCCTCTCTATCCAGAGCCCTTCATTTGAGTAGCACAGAAGAGCTTGCACTTCCTGGAAAGCATCATGTTTTGCATCTCTTCCTTTACATATGTTTCCTCTTTTTGGAGAGCCATCTTCTGTTTGCCCTCAGTGCTACCCATTCTTTAAAACTTAGCCCAATTTTGCTACTCTTTGTGTAACATTTTCCTGCTCTGCACCATCTGATTTTAAAAGCCTGTGGGCTGGGCTTCCCTGGTGGCACAGTGGTTAAGAATCCGCCTGCCAAGGCAGGGGACACGGGTTCAAGCCCTGGTCCAGGAAGATCCCACGTGCTGCGGAGCAACTAAGCCCATGTGCCACAACTACTGAGCCTGTGCTCTAGAGCCTGCGTGCCACAACTGCTGAACCCGCGTGATACAACTACTGAAGCCCGTGTGCCTAGAGCCCATGCTCTACAACAAGAGAAGCCACCACAGTGAGAAGCCCATGCATTGCAACGAAGAGTAGTCCCTGCTCGCCGCAACTAGAGAAAGCCCGTGCACAGCAACAAAGACCCAACGCAGCCAAAAATAAATACAAATTTAAAAAATTATATTAAGAAAAAAAAGCCTGTGGGCTTTTAAAAGTCTGTGGGCTCCTCCGTCTGAGCAGTTATCCCTCCTTCTGCAGTCATTGGTTTACTCATCTCTCTCTCCCCCTTCCCCAGTGCTTGCCAGCCCTTCTCATGTCATGGCACACGCAGAAAAATGATGTTTTGAAGGAAACACTTGGATAAGTGGAGAGGCAACTGGCCTGCAGTTTCCAGTTATCTCAAGCTGTACGTGGCCACTTCGAGGGCGGAAAGGATCAATATGCTTGAACACCAGAACCCGCTTTTGACCCGCTGGTTGGGAAGCTCTGCAGCAGATTGCAAGCTCCTTGGGACAAGGACCAGGTCTTAGACTTTGCATCTCAAGGGCCTTAGCCAAATGCCTGTTACTGTGTGGGTGCTCAGAAAATGTTTGTTTACTGAAGGTGTGACAAGGCAACCACAGTCACTCGAAGGTTACATGACTAAGGCAGGGACCTGTTTATAAATACTCTGTATGAAAGTTGGAGAGCTAAGATGGCTTTTCTTCTACATTTCATGTTAAAGATAAAGAAGGATGAAGAAGAGGAAAGAAATTTGAGTAAGATTCTGATTGGAAGCCAAGAAACGTTTTATTTGGTTCCAAAACGTGCATGTATATTTTTTTGTTTTGTGTATTTGTGTGTGTGTGTGTCTTAACCTCTCCCAAGGCTAATTTCCTCCCACTCAGCATCCTCCTACAAGGAATTTCATTGTAGAAAGAAGAATGGAAATAAATTCATGTTTGGCATGTGCTCCTTCATAGTTGTGCACCTGTGATATTTCTCTTTGGTCTTCAAGGATCATGATAGACCTGTAGAACAATCAAGCAAAACCACAGAAATTCTAAACTTCAACTGTGTGATTTTGTTTAACATAGAGATAATTCTTTTTGTCTGAGAAGATTTTAGAGACAAAGGAGAGAACAGTACATGAAAAGGTTTTTTGTTTTTTTGTTTTGTTTTTTTCCTTTTTTTCTGTAAAACAATTTAATAACTTTCACAGAATAGAGTGGTTAGAAGATAAACGTTGCAGGAAAAGTAAAAAGAGCACGTTTTTATCCTTGGCCACTTGAGCTCTTTGGACCTGTTGTCATCAGCCAGGTCTCAGCCTGGGAGGGCTGTCCCTGTCCTGAAGCCGAAGTTCCAGGAATGCTCATCCTTGGCCACTTCACTGATTGCTTTTGTTTTTGTTTCCTTTTGTTTGTTTACCTTTTCTTAAGAGTAGAAAAAAGTGAGGTAGCAGAATAGCAGGTGGGTGTGGGCCAGATGGCGCATTCCTTCATTAGAGCCTGCTCGAGATTTTATAAACAGTGGACGATTTATTTTCCCTAAATCTGTTTTCATCTTATGGGATTTCCAGTGAGAATGCACATGTAGAGCCCAGAAAGCACAAAATAATGATCCCACCCTTTGGTTTTTGAAAAGGAGGGAGGCTCCTTGTTAACTCTTGGTAAACCGAAGGTCACTTTTCCTCTGTTCTTAGAAAGTTATCAAGATACGCCAGTTCATGGGATTTGAACATACTTGGAGGGGAGGAGTGCTTTCAGACATGGTTTGCTCTAAATAGTAGTATCTGGTTTTCTTTTTAGGTGTGGGACTTCTAAAGATGTCAGTAAACCCTAGAAGGCCAGTTGTTGTGACCACATGTGAGCTTTAAAAACAACATCATTCTCTAGGTCTGCGTCTTTATTCCCTGTGCTGCCCCTAGGTTCTTCAGAACCATTTTTTTTTTTTTTTTTTAGATTCCATATATATGTGTTAGCATACGGTATTTGTTTTTCTCTTTCTGACTTCACTTTGTTTGACAGTCTCTAGGTCCATCCACCTCACTACAAATAACTCAATTTCGTTTCTTTTTATAGAGAATGGACTTGAGGACATGGCGAGGGGGAAGAGTAAGCTGGGACGAGTGAGAGAGTGGCATGGACATGTATACACTACCAAACGTAAAATTGATAGCTAGTGGGAAGCAGCCGCATAGCACAGGGAGATCAGCTCGGTGCTTTGTGACCACCTAGAGGGGTGGGATAGGGAGGGTGAGAGGGAGATGCAAGAGGGAGGGGATATGGGGATATATGTGTATGTATAGCTGGTTCACTTTGTTATAAAGCAGAAACTAACACACCATTGTAAAGCAATTATACTCCAATAAAGATGTTAAAAAAACCCAACAACATCAGACAATTAATTATTATTTGCACAAGATTATTGTTAACCTGAGGTGCATCATTTGTAGTGATTTGGGGAAATTTGAGTGTGGAATGCATTTGTTTAAATTATTTGTTTACTTATTCACCGTAGGGTTCCTCAAAATAAGACCTGGGTTATAGTGCTTTTTTTATTTTCAGAAGATATCCTTGGAAGAAAAAACTTAGGCAGCTTTCCAAAATAACGAAAACATATTTTTACCAGTCCACTAGTAATGTAGTGTTGAGGCCACTTTTTCTTGAACATCTATTTTTTTTTTTTTATAGTTTTAGGCAATTAAGTTCCAGGAGGTCATGGTCATCACATGTTCTTTTTTTAAGGCAGTATGCATATTTTAGCTGTTATGTTTGAACTTACTGGCACTATGTGGGTTGCTTTAAGATTGAGTAATTCATGCCATGGTTGTTTAATTTGGTGAAAAGCTGGCTATGACCAGAGAACAAACTATAAGGAAATGGTCCAGTTTTAAGTTTGTGTTTGAGTATTTTGGGTTCATTCATCTCTTGCCAATCTCAGTTGTTAAATAGTCTTCTTGCGTTCATATTTACATCATCCCCAGAACCCTGTGTTTCTGCCACTCTTATAAAAATGTACTGGTTTGTAAGGTAGAGCCTCATGCTTAGAGGCAACCAGGAAAAGCCTCATTTATATCTCCAGCAAGAAGGACAGAGGGCCTGGACTGCATACTCACTGCCAGAAGTTTTTATAGTAATACTTTGTATCTAGGCTCTGGCTCTTACCATTAAATGTGCTTTTTATAGAGTACCAGGTTATAAATGTAGTGCAGCTACGGCATATTAATCTTACTGCAGAGATTTAATGAGGCAGTTGTTTTGCGATGGACAGTACTGGGAGCAGAGAGCAACAGAGTTTTACTTTACCACTGAGCTGCAGAAATATTCCTTGCCTGGTAATAATTATATCCACATGATCTCTTAGTTTTTCTTTCTTTTGCCAGTGCTTTTCCATGCAAAAGTGGCTTGGAAGGAGGTCCATTTCTAGGCAGTGAAATGGATTGGAAATTGGGCTGTTTTCTCAGTGGTTTGACATTTTAACTTTGATCAGGCATGGAATCCTTGTTGCACAGAGAGAAATATGTAGGATGAGTTTCAAGAATACAGATAGCCTTTGCCAGTCCACTGAGATGGGGTTTAGATATTCATTACTTTTACTTGACTTTTATATAGGTTATAAAAAGTAAATGTGGTGAAACCTCATTTTTACATGGACAGAACAGAATTTCTGCTGGTTGGCCTTAAACTGATCCCACACTTGAAATTAATTGAAGTCCATGGGTTTATGGCCTCCAACGCTTTTAAGCCAGTGCAGTTTTTCATTTTCCCCAAATTTGTAATTTTATTAAACCAAGTTGTAGCAATAACAACGCTTAGGAAGAGGAGGATGAGAAGAAGGAAGGAACCACCCACCAGGGAACATAATAAGGGTAAAAATTACACTTCTTTTAAATTTCCATTTACAAGTAACGTTAACAAAATCGGAAACAGAGAGCTGCCATTTATTTTTACAGTAACAGTTGTGTCTTTTATCCGAGTCTGAACACTCTCAGTCCAGTGCATCACAGGGACCCTTCTGAAGGGATGAGCCTGCAGGCTGGTTGGGCAGAGGTCATCTGTGATGGAGGAAACGAATTTGGGTGGCCTTCTCTAGGGCAGAGGACAGAGTGGTGCCTGTGGCTATGTTGGGGTTTGTGATGGCAGTGCAGGGGGGTGTGCGGATATCTTAAAATATTGCCCTTTGGGTGGGTTTGTAGTACAACAGTAGAGTTGGAATAACAGCTGTCCGCCCTGCAGTGGTGTTCGGGTTGGAGCAGCGCTTACAGGGACGGACCTTGTATTTATAACTCCTTGGGCTGAAGTCAGAGGTCTGAATGGCTAGCAGAGCAGTACAGTTATTTCTTATGACTGACTCTCAAAGGGCTCTATAAAAACTACATAACTAAGGCCATGTGCAATTATTGAAGTGTAGCCGCCTGTGGGAAAGAAATGGTTGACAGTGTCAGCTTTCTAGAATCTTCCTACCTCAGCTGCCATTAGGAATGGAAACTCCTAACGCAAATGAATGCATCTTTTGTTTTGTTTTTTCTGTTTTGCTTTTTTTTTTTTTTTGGCTGCGTTGGGTCTTCGTTGCTGCGCGTGGGCTTTCTCTAGCTGCGGCGAGCGGGGGCTGCTCTTCGTTGCGGTGCGCGGGCTTCTCATTGCTGTGGCTTCTCTTACTGCGGAGCACGGGCTCTAGGCATGCAAGCTTCAGTAGTTGTGGCACGTGGGCTCAGTAGTTGTGGAGCACGGGCTTAGTTGCTCCGTGTTATGTGGGGTCTTCCTGGACCAGGGCTCGAACCCGTGTCCCCTGCCTTGGCAGGCGGATTCTTAACCACTGCGCCACCAGGAAAGCCCTAAACCCATCTTTCGAATGGGCAAGAAAAGAATTCCTCCTGGATGTGGAGGTTGGCAAAAAAAAAAAAAAAAATCTACTCTCAGGGAGAGAGTCTGAGTTTCCAGGACTCATTGTGCTACACCAAAGCATCATAGGCTATAATCGCACCCACCCCCCAGAGGGTCCCTCTTAAGTGGTGACCTAAAAAACAATTCGCCAGTTGGCTGGAGCTTGCGTCCTGAAGTTGCAGCAGAAGTGAATAAGCTTGACTGGCTTCAGCCCCTGAAGGATTCTATCTGTAAATGCAGAAGTGGAAGCAAAACCATTTTTTATTAGTCTTAATATGACCCTCATTTTAATAACTAGCCACAGTGTCAGGAGCATGGACTGGGGTCATTCTTCAGTTGTTAAGAGCTAGAGCATCATGCAGGCTTCCCTGTTTGTTTGACGTTTTTGATGTGGATCCGTGTAAAGTGTCCATATCCTTGAATAATAAGGGAGGCAAGTTCTTATCATTTTCGCTGCATACTACTTAAAGGATTCAGAGTGTCTGCTTATTTAAAAACAAACAGGCCTGCAAACTCGATGCATAGCATTTAAATAATCGTATTAAAATTCAGACCTAGCAGCCACATTTCTCTGAGTGCTGTCAGTTTTATGAGAAACTGGAAAATCATGCTAAACAACTGAGTGTTCAGTGTACGGCTGCTGCCTTCCACCAAGTGTTTAATGGTGTTAACGGTGTGCCAGCCAGTTCACCATAATTGGGACAGTTATTTGTTTTCCTGAATTACTCTAATTTGGCAGTATTTTACCACTTGGTTTTAGCTTGTTGGAGCTCTTTGAACCATTACCTGTTTCTTGTGTCTGTAGCTCTAGATGAAACATTTGAAACCAGCAAAGGCAAATGTGATGGATTATACAGTGTCAGTTTTGGAAAATGTAGGCATGTAGGTGCTTTTGAATTTGGAGATGACTGGTCTGTTCCTGTTTACAGAAGAAATACCAGTAAAGGACTTTTTAGTATACTCGTTTTTTACTCCCTCCCCTCCCTTCTTGTCATCATTAAATAATATTTACTAAACACTCACCTGGACACCATGCTGTGCTGGGCAAAGTACAAGACAAACGAAAAAGATCCTGTGATTACTCCCCCAGGGATGAGCAGTCTAAACGCCAGTAGGTTGAAATGGGTACTGCGTCGAGTGTTGAGTTAATTTTCCAGACGGCAAATCAACTCAAATTACCAATTTACTTAAACACGTTTTTTAGGTTTTTTTGAAAATAAACAAACAAACAAAACTACTTGCTCTTTGATTTGGGAATTCTGCTTTTGTTTTACAAACCCAAGAGATTATTATATGTGTTGACATGTAAGTTGATTTTGGTATATGTGAATCATTTGAAGGGTGGTGATATAGTTAAGTTTATTGCAGATGTGTAGAAAGGCTTTGGAATAACTTCCAGCCAAAGGGGAGCACCGTGACTTGTAGAAATAGGTTCGTAGAAGCACGTGACATGCAAGGTAGCAGGAAGCACTTTCCGACAGCGGACGGTGGTATGGCGGCACTGACTGACTTTTCTAAGAAGTCTGGGCTAGTTTGATCCTGTGAATTCTGTATCGTAACATTGCAAATATTTATCCTCCCATATCTAAACAAATTGACTACAGATAACACATTACATATTTCTTAGGTATCTGGACACAGTTCTTTTGTAACTGTTCATTGAAAACTCTATTTTGAGACATAATTTATTTCTGACTTTGGAGGACTTCTTGCTATTAGAAATGAATGTCCCGTTAAGTTAAGTCACAGATTGTATTATCCTAATTTTCCCTAAAGAGGCGTCTTCTCTCCCTCCGTGCTTTCCTGCAAAGAGGAGCAGTGACACTAGAATGCTTGGGGATACTTCGCTAAAATGAGGCAAAAGACAGCATAAAGAAAATCACAACGTATTTATTGAGCTCTAAGTGAAAATATTGCACGTGTTTTGCGCTCTTATGAATGCTATTTGTGTATCATTCTTAGGGTTACAATGGCACTATTTTTAGTTTTCCCTCTATTTAGCTTTTCGAAACTGATAATGCCGGTTCAAGTTGTTGACTTGATTATAATTTGCAGTTGCTCTTTGTATATTTTGTTTTATTTTTTTGATGATTTTGAAAACAAGAGACATACCAGTACATTTACACTTGAATTGGTGCTTGCAAGAATGTTATGCTATGTGGTAGAACTTATTTTGCTATTGCTGTCTAACAAATAATGGGGTAACTGTGTGTTTTGACCAGTCTATAAGTAAAGGTCAATTTTGTGCCTATGGTAATTAGCTTAGCTTACTCTAGACTTTTGGCTAATTCTGGTAATTTCCTGTGAAAGAGTATATTTAGCAGAAAAGGAATTCATTCTCAAGCACAGTGGTTTTTCCCTTTGCATTGGAGACCGTTTAATTTTAAAAGTGATTCCTCTCTCTCTTGTAAGCAAACAAAGGCTGTAAAAAAATGTCAAAGTTAACCTTAAGTGTGGCAAATTATTTGAAAGAGGAGCTGAGAAAAGGGCTACATGTTGGAGGACAAAAGGAAAAACTCCAGTCATCACGAACTGACAAATTTTAGGGAAGTCCCACTTTTGATGCTTCTGTAATAAAATCTACAATAAAGCCCTCCTAGTGCAGCTTCAAGGAAAAAGGTGTTTCTGGTTTGGGTAGCAAGATGAAGCGCTACTTTAAAAGAACTTGTCTTTAAACACCATACTTACAGTCTTGATTTTTTTTTCAGACCCCAACTGTGAACTTGAAGACAAGACTGAAGATGGAGAGGCAGGGGACTGTAAGAAGAGGCCAGAAGATGGTGAGGAGCTGGAAGACGAAGGTGTGCACAGCTGTGACAGCTGCTTCCAGGTGTTTGAGTCACTGAGCGACATCACAGAACACAAGATTAATCGATGTCAGCTGACAGGTAAACACACCTACCACTTCTCATCTTCTCGTACGTCTTCTCTATTTCTGATTTTTCCGTTTGTTTCTTGTTTTTCAGCTGACAGGTAAACAACACTTGCCACTTCTTGTCTTCTCATACTGTTCTATTTCTGATTTTTTCCGTTTGTTCCTTTTTTTTTTTACCCCCTCTTCCAGCTGTTACATTCTTCTACTTGAGTACCTAGGTAGGTCTAGAAGTGCTTTAGAAAGAATTCCAAGATGATGGTTTACGGCAAACTCATTGTCACAGTCATCCTTAGATTTTGAATTGTACCCAGATTTTAATAGCTAATGGATATGTTTTCATTTCCTTTTTTTTTTTTTTAACTACCGTGATACCACGTAGATACAGAGCCTAACATCGGGTGGCTAAAATAAAGTTTAAAAATACCTTCCGAATAAGTTTTCACAGCAGTTTAGTGTGCACGAACTTATTTGAGTTTGGTGCCTTTTTTGTGTTCCTATAAAGCCCAATGCTTATTCTTGAATACCACAGTGTTCACTGCATGTGTTAACTTTCCATCTCCCTCATTAGACTGGAAGCTCCTGGATGGCAGGAGCTCTGTCTTATTCATCATTGTATTCTCTGAGTCTTGCACAGTGCCTGGCCCACAGAAGGTGCTCGCTAAGGCACAGAAGCTATTCTGCTATACATTTCGCGGGAAGAATCAGATTTAAAATGACAGGAAGCATGATGTGTTCAAGTTAATGGTTGGATAAAAGTAAAACTCAGTTTGCCAAGTTTCTACCCTCTTTAAAAATATATCCTGCAAGAACATACTATATGAGGCTGGGTGGGACATTTTAGATAGATATCTCTTTTTAGACTCCTGTCATTTTTCTCTTACTGATGATACTGACACTGCTCCAGTGTGTGTGTGTGTGTCTGTGTGTGTGTGTGTGTGTGTGTGTGTGTGTTTGTAGATCTCTTACTCTATCTTATTTTCCTAGCACAAATCTTTCTTCAACTAACCATGTATAGGAAATGTATTTATTAGACAAGTGGTTCTCCAGCTGTTTCCCACAGAATATTGATATTTTTGTAAGATTTTAATAGGTGTTCCATTTTAAGCAGGTTTCCTGAACAGATTATTATGGAACTGTTGGATTAAATCCAGTTAAATAGGCTTCATTATTGAAGTGCACTGTGGCTCTTCAAAAAGGGATTGCAGTGAGTACGTTTATTAGGCCATAGACTCTCCTCTCTTTCAGAAAACCCATTATTGTTTTTTTTGGAGTATAAGTTTGAAAATCTGTGACGCTTATATAAGCATTGCTATATACATATTTTTGTGGGTTTTGGTAACTTTTTTTTGATACATTTCCAAACTTAGAGACAAATTGCAAAAACAGTATATAGAACTCCCATCTACCACTTATCTGATTCACCAGTTTTTTACATTTTACCCTACTTGATCTGTCATTGCCTCTTCGCTAGTTTTTTTTCTTAGTCCTTTGAGAGAAGGTTGAAGACTTCACACCCTTCGAAATATATTCGGTGTATTTCCTAAGAACAAATACAGTCTCTTACATGGCTGTGGCACACTTATCAAAATGAGGAAAGTTCACATTTAACACATAGAGTACTGTTATCTAATCCACAACCAATATTTAAATTTCAACAGTTGTCCCAATAATGTCCTTTAGAGGTTTTTTGCTTGTTTGTTTCATTTTCTTTCTTCTTCTTTCTAATTTTTTAATTGTCATGTCTCTTTTGTTTCCTGTCACCTGGAATGGTCTCTCATTTTTTGAGGAGTACCTGCCAGCACTTTATAAAATGCCCATCTGTAATTGGGTTTGCTTGATGTTTCCTCATGATTAAATTCAGGTTACATACTTCCATGGCAGGAATGCCACCTAAGTGGTGCTGTGCCCTTCTCAGTACATCAGATCAGGAAGGACCTGATGTTGACTATACTATACCAGTGTTGATGGGGTTAACACTGAATACTTGTTTTAGGTGGTGTCCACCAAATTTCTCCAGTGTTAAAATGTTGCTCTTTTCCCTTTGTAAATAATAAGTAATTTGTGGGAAGATGCTTTGGCACTAAGTAAATATTTTCTCTCATGAAATCTCCATTTTAGCTGTATAATTTTTGTATTTATTAGTTGGCCTTCTGCCACAGTTTCCTTTCTTATTCATTCATTTATTTTTGTATTCGTATCACCATGGGCTTTTGGATTTGTATTTTATTCAGTGGGTCATAATTCATTACTATCATTATTTTGATGCCCAGATTGCCTGAGATTTGGCCAGTAGGAGTCCCTTTGAATGGTATTCTGGGTCAGTTTAATGTCTCCATCATTATTTGAGGACTGACTCAGTTTCTGCTGCAAACAGATGCTCCAGGCTCATCATGTTATAGTCCTAATGAATCTTTTGTCCAAGAAACCCTGGTTCCTTTAAGAGGACAAAGGTATTTAGAAATCAAGATATGGGCACTGTGTATACTCATTGATAGAGGTATATCGTTGATTATAAACCATATCAGCAGACAGACTTTAGGAAATGTATATGTGTGTTTAATATAATACATGTATAATATAACTTATAAAATGCACATATATACAAATATATACACATATATGTATTTTTCTCTCTCTAATAAGAACCACATGTTTCTATTGATACCTCTAATTCAATCCAACATTTGAGATACATTCCAATCTTTTTTCTTTCCATATTTATTACTATCCTCTCTAGCAGTGAGACACCTATCTTCCATCATCCTCAACATATTTACTCATTTCCCGAGTCTAGAATACACATTAAGTAGTTTCAAAATTGCTTACTCATATCATCATGATAAGCAGACCAACTGACTAGAGTTTAATAGCTGTTTATAGTTATTAATGTTATAGTTTATAATGTAACATTTACATACAGTGAAATTTATAGCTCCTCAGTGTACAGTTTGATAAACTTTAACAAAATACATATACCCATGTGACCCGTATCCCTCTTAAGATAATTTCCTGCATCCTAGACATTTTTCTTCTCTTGACCCCTTTCTAATCAATAATGATCCACTAGAAGTAACTAGATTTTAAGTTTTTAACTGTAGATTTGTTTTGCCTGTTCTAGAGCTTCTTATAAGTACACACAGTATGTACTCTTTTTTGTGTCTAGCTTCTTTTGTTCAGCATAGCGTCTGCAAGGTTCATTCGTGTTGTGTATATGAGTAATCTGTTCTTTTTTATTGCCGAGTAGTATTCCATCACATGAATGTATCCTAATTTTGTTTTCCATTCTCCTATTGGTAGACATTTTGGTTACTTTTAGTTTTTGGTTGTTGTGAATAAAGTCATCGTGAACCTTCCTATACAGGTCTTTTTGTGGATATATGTTTTATTTCTCGAGTTAATAAGCAGGAGTAGAATTGCTGAGTCATGGGGTAGGGTATATTTAACTGTATGAAAAACTTCTGAATCTTTATCACAAGTGGTTGCACCGTTTTACACTGTCACCAGCAATGCCTATGAGTTCCAGTTGTGCATCCTTGATAACATTTGTGTTGCCAGTCTTTTTAATTTAAGCATTCTGTTGGGTGTGTAAAGGTATTCTTTGTGGATTTATTTGCATTTTCTAATTCATGTACATTTAATTGACTTCATTTAATTCATTTTTCCTCAGAATGCATAATTTTTGGAAAATCCCATTAAATGCAGTTAGCATGATTCTATTTTTAGTGGAATAGCTTTAAAGGGAAGCTTTACTTATGTGGAGTCAACACTAACATTAAGGTGAAGACATGGGAACCTAACTGATATGGCCAATATAAACTATGCCAGCAAGAAATCTTACCTTAGGTGAGAGTGGTGTATCTCTCATGTGAAAGATTAACTTTAAAATTCAATATTAAAAAAACCTTGAAGTTCTATTTAGTGTTTACATTTTATTGAGTTCCTGCCATGGAAATATGCTTATGTTCAGCTCTGTGAAGCAAAACAACAACAACAACAACAACAACAAAAGAAACATTATTCCTGGATAACTTTATATATTATACAATAATATATTTCTTTATATATTATACAACTTTAATATCAGTGCAGAAAATGCTGTATTTTCAGCACGTGGTATGGTGAAGATAATATCTATGGGTTTTTTTCTTCAAAACCTCAATCCCTAATAAAATATTTGGTTTATTTTGATCTTAAGCTTTCTAAAAGCTTAGAATCTAGTCTGTGCTCACATCATTTTATCCCACAACATTTTAAACAAAGGAAAGAAAACAGAGTCTTATTCGTGACTTAATGAAACATTTCAGGAAAGGTACAGCTGATGGGTCTTTGTCCTGTTTATTGATGTTCAGGGTGATTTCTTGGGGAGGGCGGTAGATTGATGAGGGGAAAAGCAGAAGTGGAGGATCAGGGAGAAAGCAAAAGGGGGAGAAACAAAATCAGGAATCCTTCACATTTGTTTAAAGTGTTAAAGTTCAAACTTGAGTTGAATTAGCTAAGGGTACCCTTCAGTCTAATCTGGAAGAGATTAAAGACACTGGCAGCATTTTAATTAAAAAAGTAATATGATGCTTTTACCTTCTTCCTTGGTTAAAACCTTTTACTCTACGTTAGGAGGTCTGACTTTTCCAAATTTAGTTTCCTGCTGCTTGAGTTTACTCTCTTCTTGGTGCTTCTTTTTTCTGGTGGACAAAATGCTAGTTTAGCAAAGTAGGTTATTTCTAGTTGTTTTCTTTTTCCCTTTTAGTTTTACTCTTTTTTGTTTTTTTAATTTTTTTTCTTTTTTTTTTTTTGTCTTTTAACTTCATCTAGCCCCATTTGTATCTTTGCTAATTTTCCCTTGATTCCTGTCCTTGTTTCAAGACTCTTAATTTCCTTGTTGTCCTTATATCTCTCCTTCTTTTCTCTCTGGCTATCTTATGGTCTCTTGCTGTTTTCTCAACTTTCTTCCTTGCTCCTTGTGGCTTCCCTTCTGTTCATCTCGAAGTCTTTACTTACATGTGTCGTCCTATCCATCTAGACCAGAGCCTGAAAACCTTTCGGTGAACAATTTGTATGAAGAAAGAGGGAACTCCTAGTAGTGTATAGGAGGGTTAACTATAGAGTAGAATTAGGAGAGAAAAGTCTTAAAACCTGCTGATTTGCAAAATAACACAAAATGGAGGTATTCTGTGGCCTGACACCTGTGGAAGTCAGTCAGGGTCGTTTTGTTGAAACCACCCTGAACTGGTAAAAACCTGCCCTGAGATTCCCATCCCTAACTGAGTGCTTTCTTGGTAACTTGAGATCTGTTCTTTGGTGACTCTCATACCCAAGGGTGAGCTGCCAAGGTGAAAACTGACTCACTCCAAACTGAAAGTTTTGAAATCCTGGTCTAGTCATGCCAAGTGAGCCTAGACTAGTCCTGGCCTTAGGAGATGAAGGTCAAATATGGACCAAGATGATCAATTTTATTTTATTTTATTTTGCCTGTGCCACGCAGCATGTGGGATCTTAACTTCCCTGACCAGAGATTGAACCCGTGCCCCCTGGGTTGGAAGGGCAAGTCTTAACCAGTGGACCGCCAGGGAAGTCCCAAGATGATCAATTTTAGACTCAGATTTGAAAGTCAGCTCAGGGATCAAGAATGCCCCAGGTCAGTTCATGAGTAGGTACCAGTGACCTGGACTGAACTCACAGACAGCAGATCCAGCATCGGCCCAGAGATCTAGGGGGTCACACACACAGTTAATGGAGTTCCTCACTGAGGGGAATTCTGGAAGGTGGGCACTGTTGTGGAGAAGCATCCTGACCTAGGAAGCAGCAGAACAGTCCCTAAGGATAACAAGGTACAGTGTGGCCCTCTTCTTTGTCTCTCAGGGCAGCTGTCCTCTAGTCTGCAATCCAACATGTGTAAGTAAAGTATATATCATCCCTGCTTGAAGGAATAAGGGGAAAGGGGAAAAAAAAAAATTAAATCCCGCTCTTCAGTTGTAGCAGGAGATGCAAACCACCTGTCTTGCCCCAGCCGTGCTGTCTTTTTCCTGGAGGCTGAGAAGGGAGGGAAATCAACACTCTAATGCTGTTGGGACTCTCTGATGCAGAAGACAGATTATCAAAATATATATTTAAAGAAGGAAAAGCACAGAGAACCTCTCATTTTACTAATCCACAAACCCTATCATTTCTTGCCATTTCCCTCAGGGAGTAGGGAGGGCTGGAAGCCAGAGGGGTCTCATCACACTTCTCAACAAAGATTTAATAGCAGGGTGCTAAGGGGAAGGCTGAGATTACGGAGACTTTATTATGCTTACAAAACTGAGTAAGAACTAGCATTGTAAATCATCAAAACTAAGCTTCACTTAACAGGATAAATGTGTAAAGTGCATTTGGTAATACTGTATGCTTGTTGTTCTGAGTCATTTTTCTCTTCTCTCCTGCTAATTTGCAAACTTGAGTTGTCTGTTAAGTGTTCTTACCCGTCATTGATGTGAATTGCCTGGGTGTAAATGCAGAAAAACTAAACAGCGTTGTATTAGTTCTTAACCCTCTGGCCCACTATACTGTTGGTAAGATGAGTAGGTCGAGGTGTGTGTGACAGCAAGGCTGTTGTAGTTTGGGGGAAAATGTTTGTAGACCAGATTTATAAAACCCTAACCATGTTTGTGGCTCCTTTACAAATACTTATACTGTACGGGTTCACATTTTTGAAGAAAAGGAACTGAACCAATGATTAGACACTGCATCAGTATAAAATAGTATGTTCATTTAATTTGATTTTAAAAGTTATGAGACTCCCTGGAAGCTTCACACAGATTTTGTGAACTGAACACTTTTAGACATCTGGATTTTTTTTTTTTTTTGACTAAAGAATTTAAAGAAAAAGTGAAAGTGATTGAACATGTGTTATATGGTTGTGGAAAATTAAAGACTGGTTGGTTCCACTTGACAGTCAAGTACCCTAACAGCGAGTTCTGTTGGCAGTGGGAATAAGGAAAATGAGTGTTTTATGGAATGAAGCATCATTTTCACAGAAGCATATTGAAACTGTTTTCAGAAATTTTTTTTTCTGTTTTCCTTTTCAAATCATTAGTTGAAATAAATTACATGAAATAAATGTGATATTTTAACACTTTAGTTTATATTAATTAGGTTCAATGCATTATGCCTTTGATTTGCATATTTCTACATTAATTTCTGTATTAATTCATTATTCATGCTTTGTTATTAATCATTTATATATAAATTAATTATCTCTTTCTATATTAATTAGGCTTAAGGCACTGTATATTTTATTTTCCTATGTCCCTCTGTTTTGATCAATTTCTTGTTTCCTACCCCAAATATTTCCTTAGTGTTTTTAGGCTACTTCATTCTTCAAATCTCCCTAAGCCCCCAAAATGCAATTTCGTGGCCTCCACTGATTCCATTCCCCAGCCCCTTCTCCACATGCTTCTTATTTTTCAGACCAGTGGTTTCCAAACTTTTTTGATTAAAAAAATATAGGCTGCATCTTCATAATACATACTTATCAATATATTACACAGATGCACATATGATACAACACTCAAAAAACAGAAATTGAAAAATGAGGTGAAGATGAAATAAATAGATTTAAAAAATAAATTTATGTTGTTTTGAAGTTCTGGTCTAGATTCATTTATTTTGACAATTTATTTTAATGGCTGTGAGAGCTAAGAGAGCTATCTCAGAAAACCACAAAGAGAGAACGTCTGTTATTACACTTCTTGCTGAGGTTCATAACTATCGATGTTGGCTATAGCCACCATATTTCAAATAACTTTCCTGAAATCTCAATTTTGTTTTGCCAACTTTTGGTCACATCTGATTAAATTGTTTCTTTCTTCCGTCCTTCATCCTGTGGCTGACAAAGAGCTTTTACTAGGAGTAGAAGGGCTAGACTTGCCATTTTCTTGTCGATTATTTGCGCGCAGCTATCAATATCCTGCAGTTGCCTTGCAGAAAACTTTAAAAATCACTTATCAAAACTTGAGGATTGTGTGTGAATTAGATTACTTAACATTGAACAAGATGATCCACAGGTCTGTTTCACTGGGCACTATTTTGAGATGTGGGAAGGGAGTGGAGAAGCAAGGGCACCCAGGATGACTATTTATCTTCTCACTCTCAGGATGCTGGGTGGCTCTTTATGGCTGCTGTCCCTTCTGATTGGTTGCTAAATATTCAGACTATCTTTTCTACCCTGGGATATGTACCCTATATTTCAGAGACCACTGTTGTTGACTACCATTTACTTCATCATGTGAAAAACAACTCACCAAGTCTCTGCTCCTCTCGGTTTTAGAGAAGGTGGTGTGGCTTGAGTGTGTCATTTTCTTGGTCTGGCAGGACCATGACTAAAGTTCTTCTACGCATTTGCCAGAGAGAAAGCAATTGTCCATGATTGGTTCCAACCTCTGAGCTGTTGGCTGAGTGAGCTCCTTTTTCTAGTTTTGGAGGAAGGGTCGGTTAAACTATTACCTGCTGTAAAAGCATTGTTGTTTCCACATTGATTTTGCTACAGCAGAACTTTGATATTAGTGTTTAGTCTACTGTCTTTTTCTTGATATATTTGTTTGTGAAATTCTCTGCCAAAACATGGATATAAAATAATCATTTTCAGGTCCATTATTGTCTCGAAGCTTTTGAATGATTTGGGGCATTGTAATCGGGATTTATAAAAGGCCTTTACTGATGAGGTACATTTTCCCACTATGAATGGTGAGTTATTACATGTATTAATTTATTAAAATTAAATAGCTGGAATATTGAAGGGGTAGTTTTAAGAAATACTTCTCTGTATTTTTGATGTGCGTTTTAAAATTAGGTGTTTTTACGCTCATTCTTGATAGATTATCTGGGCAGAGGTTGACAGTTATTTTTGTTCCACGTTATGAAGATATTACACCATAATCGTGATTGCTATTGTTTTTGTTGAGCTATCTATAGTCATTCTAATTATAGTTCTTTTGTGTGTAATTTGTCTTTTCTATTTAGTTGGATTTTACATATTCTCTTTGATTTCATGTTCTGAAGTTTCACTAAAATATGTCTAACTGTGGAAAAAAAATAAAAATAAAAAAATAAAATTAGGTGTTTTTACTGTCAGCCTGTTATAATAATTTGTGAATCACAAGAAAGCTACTGATTATGAATGGAAAGTTCCTAAAGGATGAACTCTCCTAGAAATAGAAAGTACATGGGTAAATTCACTTTATTTTTTACAAGTAAGAGCTAAGTGGAGAATATCCTGTATTAGCTATAACTATTTGCAAATTACCTGCTCCTTGATTAGTTTGAGGTTTTTGAAATTAGCATTTTGAAATGAATAGAACTCAAGAAGCAAATTAGCATTATTTGTCTGTGTATTAAAAATGTTACCTTTGGATGTCTTGTGGAACCATAACTGTTTTAGAGAAGTGGTCTGGCCTTAGTTGTATAATTGATAATGAACATATTATCATCTAATTCTGTGGTTTCAGGATTTATTTGCCAAAAATTGTAAATAAAATATCAAGAACACAAACCATGGGAGAATATCTTCAAGAATTTCCACCATGTCCTTGATGGTCATTGATGGTAATTAAAGCTGTCAGTTTGTCCCTGTGGAGAAGTGTAAAGATTATAAATGAAGGGCTGTATTTGGGATGTGGAAACAGTGGGGCCTCTTTTGTGGGGAAGATGAATTAAAAGAAACCAACTATTTCCTCGGCCCTGTGCAGCCGTTCAGTCTGTCTTATAAACAGGGTGATGTTTAGGTATTTGGATACATTTGTGTGCACAGGAGAGCTCTGCCACATGTAGCCTATTCTCAGATGTGAAATTCAACATGATAAAACTTAGGAGGTTGAATTTTTACCGTTTTGTATGACTGCACTTTTCTTTTTTTTACATTACTCTGCTTAAGATGCTTGTGACCAATATCTGCTTCCTTTATAAGGTAGTGAGTTGATAAGAAAAGTGGACTATTTCCCCATCCTTTCTCTTTGTGTGAAGTCTCTGGCTGGGGATCTAGTCTTTGGGGAATGACAGCAATGTCACAGAGATCTATGACCTCCTAATAGGCCTTGGGAGGGGAAGGCAGGACTCATTCTGCACTGTGCCTCAGGGCTTAGTTCCTTTAAACTTCAAGGAATTGGATGGAACTCTTCACTCCTCCTTTCTTTCAGCTTTACCTTCAGGGGAAATTGATCGATTAGAGGTGATTATTCCACAAACTCTGAACCCTTTTCCCCTCTTTGTTCCAACTGGAGCTCCTCAAAGTTTAAAGGGATTGTGTCTCCTGGGTGAAATGTAGAATGAATTTAAATAGATTATTGGGTAGAACTCTTTGAACACACATTAAAAGTGCTAAAAAAATATATTTGGAACTGAAAGAAATATGGGAAGCAAAAGGAGAAAGTAACATTTGTTTCAGGATAATTATAATGTAATTATATGGGACATTTTTGAGCACATGATTAGCTGTTTGTAGAATCATAGTAGTGCTTCAACCAAGAAAATAATAGAGTCAGTGCAACAAATCGACAGTTGTAGAAAATCTGGATGGTGACTAAGACCCTAATAGGCCCAAAGACAACCGTAAATGACTGGGTTTATATATGTCCTCTGTTAAGCACAGCAAAATTCTACTAATGGATGGCTTTCAGTTTTTTCTAACTTCTTTGTTTAACAACAACAAAAAATGATCTATACCTAATTCTCTTTTTGCATGTGTGATACCTTTGCCTTATCGGCACTATGGACCTTATTTGAGTTATATTTCACACCACATCAATTTAATTTTTCCCCCTTTAAAAAAATCTAATTCCTGGACTCTACCTACCCACAGAGCAGTATTAGCTCCCCCTGGTGACTAAATAAAAATGTAGGCAAGGATGATTGTGGTGATGAGCTTCATTAACTTTAACTTTTAAATGCATAATTAGCATTAGGGTGTATACAGTTGGCAAGTACACTGAACTATTTTCCAAGAAACAATTCCAATTAGTCTTGAGAAATGTCCATTTTCATGTCAGTTTATTTGCATGGTGAAGGCTGGTCTATCTTATGTGGCTTTCCTGGAGTTCTGCCCATTTTAATGACACCAAAGCTCGTGGTTTCTGATGTGGGAGATATTAGGACAGAAGGCAGATACTCAGATCTTCTGTAAACTAGGAGCTGATTAGAGACACAAAAAATGAAAGTAAAGTGCTACCAATTTACCTATCTCTATCATTCTTGCAAAATAGACTTTCCATAGGAAAGGTTATTATTGTTAAAATGATTTGAAATCTCTCCATATCTTGGCTGTTGTGAATAACGCTGCAATGAACATGGGAGGGCAGGTATCTCTTGAAGATCCCAATTTCAGATCCTTTAGTTGTAAACCCACTTATAAGATGAATAAGTTCAGGGGATCTAATGCACTGCATTGTATAATAGTAAGAGAAAATTATACTGTACTATATACTTGACAGTAGCTAAGAGAATAGATCTTTAATCCCCTCATCACAAAAAAGAAATGGTAATTATGTGAGGTGATAGAGGTGTTAGCTAACCCTACTATGGTAATCATTTTGCAGTTAATAAGTGTATCAAGTCATCACGTTGTATTAAACTTATACAATATTAAGTGTCAATTCTATCTCAGTAAAGCTGGAAAAAATAAAATAAATTTTTTGGGGAAAGACACTGTTGTACATTCAAACACCAAGATGTGTTTTTTTGTTGTCACCTCAAGGAAGCATTTTTCCAATTTAATTTACAAATTGTTTAAAAGTGTATATTTTTATTACTTGGATTGCTTTCCAACTTAACTCGTATAGTTTAGTTTCTAAAACTTTTCCCCTTCATAATTATCAGTTTGACGGACACTTGAGAATGCCTTTATAATCCTTCTGAAAAGAAATTTGTCAAGTCTGTCATATCTGTCATATACTTACCGGTCAACCCTCCATGTCCTCGGGCTCCACAAACGCGGATTCGGCTGACCCGCGGATCAAAAATATTTGGGAAAAAAATTCCAGAAAGTTACAAAAAGCAAAACTTGGATTTGCCTTGCACTCCGGCAACTATTTACATAGTATTTAGACTATTTACATAGCATTTACATGCTATTACATATTATAAATTATTTAGAGATGATTTAAAGCATATGACAGGATAAGCATAGGTTATATGCAAATACTAGGGACTCAAGCATCCATGGATTTTGGTATCTACTCGGGGTGTTCTGGAACCAGTCCCCCAGGGATACCCAGGGATGACTGTGTTTCTTATATGTAGTCTTATTTTCTATGAAAAAAGTATTTGCTTTTCACCGCTGTTTTATGCCGGTTATCAAAAAGCAATGTCTGTGACTGTGTGATCTGGTTTAATGTTTTATATTAAATATTATATATTATTATGCATTCAAAAGGAAAGATTTAAAATATTATCTGAGAGCTAACATTTGAATGGTTCTTTTGCTCCTCCTTTTGTTCTTCTGAATATTTTATATTTCTATAATTTAGCACTTCCCCCTCCCCCATCATGTTTTTTTTGTGTTTTGCTTTTCTTCCTTTCCTTAGGAGCCACACCTCTCTGTGTTACTAGAAAGGGTATAATCTAAACTCAATCACTTCTTAGTATCACCTTCTTCGGCCTGTGGAAATCTAAGTGAAGCTTCTTTTGGAGCCATTGATAATCATTCTGTCATTTGGGCTGAAGTGATGGTCTGGTTATCAAGCAGCACAGCTGAACACAGCCCCTCTTCCTCACCTCAGTTTTTTTCTCTCTCCTTCCATTACTTCTGTTACTTCCTTCCTCAAGTAGATGGCCTGCCCTTTGCAGTTTATTTGTCCCAGTGCCTTGCAAAAAAGCAAAGGACCACACTGTGCCTGAACTTGTGCTAGTGGTCACTCATAGGGGGAGATAAATTTGGTTGTTCATGATGAAACAGTGATAACTTTCTTCTTATCACATGTTTATTGATACAGATGTTATTACATTGATTAGATACTGCAGTTGGGCTCAATATAATGAAAAGCGTATGGCTCCATTACTTTCTACACTACGAAGACCATGCAGAGATAGTGAAATGAATAGCACCGCTCCGTAGTTTGTTTTCCTAAATACTACTGTGCATTTATCAGCAGTTCAATTCAAGAAACATTTATCAAGTTTCTAGTCTTTGTCAAATAAGTACTGGGCCCAGGATCTTCTGGGAGAAAAATGGTTTAGGGTGGGTCTCTGAGCCTAACTCGGACTCAGGGTTGGCTTCCTGGAGCATGTGATGCCTTGAGTGGTAAGAGAGTTCGCTAGTGAAGATAGGTGGGGAGAGGCATTTCAGGCAGACAAAAGAGGAGGAAAAATAGGAATGGGATATGAAGCAGAAAAGTATCTGCTGGGGCAACATCAAGCTAGAGGAAAGTGCAAGATAGGGAAACAGTGAGAGAATGTGAATGTATTAGTCCCCTATTGCTGCATAATAAATGACGCCAGCAATTTTGACTTAAAGCAGCAATCACGTATCATCTTAAAGTTTCTGTAGTTCAGGAATTTGGGAGCAGCTTACCTGGGAGATTCTAGTTCAGGGTCTCTTATGAGGTTGCAGTTGAGGCGTTGGCCAGGGCTGCAGTTAGCTGAAGTTTTGAATGGGACTAGAGGATTCACTTCTAAGCTCAATCACATGGCTGCCGACTGGACATCTCAGATCTTCACCACATGAGCCTCTCTATAGAGTTGCTCATGGCATGTCAGTAGGCTTTCCCCAGACAAGTAAAGTGAGAGGGAGGAGAGGGAAGGGGAAAGGTTTTGGAAAAGGGTGAGGGAGAGAAGGAGAGAAGCTGCAATGTCTCTTATGGCCTAATCTTGGAAGTGGCATACTATTTCTTCTGCTATATTCTATTATTATTATTATTATTTTTTTTTGTGTGTGTGTGGTACACGGGCCTCTCACTGCTGTGACCTCTCCCGCTGCGGAGCACACGCTCCGGACGCACAGGCTCAGCGGCCATGGCTCACGGGCCCAGCCGCTCCGCGGCATATGGGATCTTCCTGGACTGGGGCACAAACCCATGTCCCCTGCATCGGCAGGCGGACTCTCAACCACTGCGCCACCAGGGAAGCCCCATATTCTATTATTGATCACACAGACCAACCCTTGGTATGATATGAGAGAGAATTACACAAATGCCTGAATACCAGGAGATGGGGTTCAGTGGGGGCCACCTTGAAGGCTGGTTAGTGCAATGAACTGGGAAGGAAAGGTACGATCTGGCCATTGGGGGACCATGCTAAGAAGTTAAATTTGATTCTCTGGCCTGTGCTTTTCAAACTGCTCTGAGGAACCTCACAGATATATATCAGCCAGGGAGGCATGGAGGTAGGGAGTTGAGATAGCAGGGATCCTCCATTCCCTGCAATCAGAACAGCCCAGGCTGGAATTGTTTCATATAATGAAATTCAAGAAAGATTTCACTTTAGTATTGAGTTTAGAAGCTTAAGAATGTTTGATAATTACTGTTTTAGGCAGTGAGTAGCTATTGAAGGTTTCACACAGGGGAATATATGCTCAGATTGAATGGTGTGTGTAGATTTAATGGGGAAATTGGGGGGGGGGGCTGGGATTCCAGACAGGCAGCTCTTGCAATTGCACGAGTAAGAGAAGATGGGGCCAAAACCAGTGCAGTGGTCGTAGGAGTGGAGAGGAGGACCAAATGCAATAACTGTTTAGGAGGTAAAATCATCCAGATGTAGCTATTGATAAATTTTGGGGGCATAAGAGCAAGGAAAAGATTAGAACAAGCCCCCAGTCTCCGAACTCCTCAGGTGCATTGAGTGGCCATCCCCTGATACCAGGAATGAAAAAGAAGCAGGATTGGAAGGTAGGATGGTGAGTTCACTTTTGCTCAGGTTAAATTTGAGATACTCTCTTGGCTAGAATTGTTTAGAACAGCAGTTGTTTACCTAGGCCAGAACCCATAGGTAGACATTAGGCCACTTAGCATACTTCCTATTTCCTTGAGTCATGGTTTAGTTTTCCCTTTGTCAATTATCTAAGTTTGTCCCACAACTTGCCCCCCATTTTTGTTTCTGATCCAGCATTTCCCCCCCTGGTTTTAATAGTGAAGAATCCCCTTCCTCAGGTTGGTTACTTCTTACGCTTTGGCTGCTGGTTATAAGGCCCCTTGTAGCTGAGGTTGTTACAGCAGGTGGAAATGACCCCCTGAAAAAGCACAATGTCTTACTTTAAGGCTGGGTAGTATTTTTTTCTCTCAGGATGAGGAATTTTGACATCTGAGGTTTAGTGAAATCCAGCAAATGGTTGCTGAGAAGGCTGCTGTATTCTCACAGGATTAGGACAGTGGGTTTTCCTTTTTAAAACTACATACGAAGGTACATCTCTATAGGAAATCTTATTCCTTAGGAATTATTGGTTGTGCCCACCAGTACCAACCTCACCCGCCCCACCCCCCAAAAAAGAAATTTCCAAGCAGATTTAATTTTACTATAATTTTTTTTTTTTTTTTGGAATCTGTGACCGTCTTGTGAATCTTAATGGGCTCCTTTTATGGCTGATTTTCAGAATTGTAGTTTCCCATGATCTCCCTTAGTATTATTTTCATTAAAAATTCCATTAGCTTTAAAAAATCAATGTAATCATTCAGTAGTAATTAATTCTTACCAATCTTGCAAAGGAAAGATGACTTAACAAAACTTCGAAATGTTAAAATGGGTAAAAAGAGGGAGTTCCCTGGTGGTCCAGTGTTTAGGACTTGGCGCTTTCACCGCCGAGGGCCCAGGATTGATCCCTGGACGGGGAACTAAGATCCCACAAGCGGCGCAGCGTGGCCAAAAAAAAAGAAAAAAAAATGGGTAAAAAGAGTTGTGTGGTTAACGGAACTAGGAGAGATGTCAGTATATAACGGATGGAGGGCTGGACTCCGGCAGCTGGCCGACCCGAATGCCCATCCCAGTTCTCCCCAAACTAGCTGTGCGGCCTTAGGCAGATGACTTAAATGTTGAATCTAAAATACCCTATCTGTAAAGTAGGGACAGTCGCAAAAAGGTAATAATTTTGCCAGCCTCGTAGGGTTGTGGCGACTAAATGAGATAATAGGTGTGCTTGGCACACAGTGAATGCTCACTCTACACATAGTATCCGTATTATTAAAGGTGGTAAGGATTCCTTTAAGGATATGTCACATAAGTCAGATTCCAGATTTGAATGTCTTCCAGAATCCTGAGAGGTTTTGGAAGAGTTAGAATGAGTTAATAGCTGGCATTGTCTTAAATTCTCCCCCTTTTAAAATTCAAAAGAGGCTCATGGGTGATTGATGCTAGGGGTCATGGGGCAAGGGGGGTAAATGAGGATTAGTTTAATTAAGTGTGCTCATCACCATTCTAGTAAGACCTTAACGTTTAGATTCGTATAGAAGAGAGAACATCATATTTTGAAGACAAAGAAGGGAGGCCCTGTTTCTGTATAACATTGATTCTAACTTCATTCTATACAAAATACTAAAAATTAAGGCCCTGGCATGTCTTCGGCCTGCACTCTGATGGGTATAATTGTAAGAAGCTAGTTGTACAATGGATATCAGTGAAAAATGTTATGCTCATAACTTATTTAGTTAGTGGCACAGAATTTTCTGTACATTTTTTAGAATGTTTTAAAAATTTTTTTCCTGGTTTTGTGAATTCGCTCAAAACTTATAAAATATGAATTTTAGTTTAGTGCAATCCAAAATATTCATACTTCACTTTTAGTGGCCATGCATAAGCATTATGAAATCGGTCTGGCAGTAATAGAGACTTGGGTGATAAATGGTTTGGGATCATCTAGTCTAAGTGAGTTCATTTAAATGTGGGAGATTCGTACTTTTGTTTTCTAGGGGGAAAGAGTCTAGCAAAATGAATTTGTGCAACAAATGATCACAAAGACAGTCGGCTATTTTTATAGTGCGCCAGACATTAAAGCGATGTCTACTTAACGTGGACACGTTAGTGCTAGTGAGTCTTTACTATGTTCCCATCTTCTGCTGTGCATTGTGAGGGTACAAAGAAATGTGAGTCATGAACCCTATTTGCAAAGGGTCTTACTGTGCACTTGGTGAACAAAACACATGTACCTGAAAAAGTCATATTGTTATCGTTAAGTGGTGGAATTGCTAATATGAGCGATAAGTTCTGCGAATGTCCAGAGAAGGGAGTGGGAGAGGAGCTGGCAGGGGAAGCCTTGTGGAAGACGCCCGAGGTGAACTCCACACAGAGAGACCATGACAAAAATGAACAGGATGAGGTGAGGGTGGGATGCTAAGGCAAGATGGGGCATCCTAGGTAGGGGATTGCTGATGGAGAAAAAGACTTGGCGTTAAAATTTTGATATCTCATCCAGAAAATAATTTCTTAAGCAGTAGCACTGTGTCACAGAGTGTTCAAAAGTTCAAGAGTTCGAGCAGAGCACAGTGCCTATAAAAGTGCTGTAGGCGTGCACAGCACAAAGGAACCATGAGGATAGGTACTAACCAGGAAAAAGAAAACTGTGTCCACATTAGGCTGTTCTATGAGTAGCTTGAACAGAATCAAGTAGGGTAGCATCTGTGAACACCTGCTGAGAAGTGAGTACTCCTCTAAGAGAACGCAACCTGTGTGGGCCACCGTGGGAAGTTTCTCCATTCATCAGAAATACACTGAGCTGGTCTCCATGACACTGCATTTGATAGTAGTATCTTTTACCCAATGCTTTTGTTAAAATGTCGTGCAGTGTCTTCAGGCTTGATTTTCATTTAAGTTTTATTCTTATTATGCTATGAGGCTTTGGTGCTTATCGAATGTAAATTTTCTCCAGTGAAGGAAGAAATTACTAGCACAGCTATTAATAGTCTGGTGAAAAGTCTTATTGCTTCTTAAAATTTATATTTTCCTGGTGATTGACAATCGCTAATTAGTTAATCCTCTGCCTGTGCTCCTGAGGTAGGTCAATATTATCTCCTTTAGAAAATGAGAAGATTGAGAAATCAGGGTCTTCAGTGATTTTCTCAACAACCGATTTCTGTACTGACATGACAAAAATAGAGTTTACTCTTAAACATTTTTATTTTAGTTAACAGAGTATCTCTGTGTTGAATGACTGACCACCTGAGATACCTTTTTTTCTGTTCACTGTGCCTTTAAAAAGCCATTTACAGCAAATGGGAGTTTGGGCCCCAAAATGTAGATTTGATCTGTAGGCTTACCATTGGATTGATGGTAGACTTTGGATAAATCTGTACGCTTTATAAATATGTAGAACAGAAGAACCCCAAATAACATCAGCCTGAGGTAGAAAGAAGTTTATTCCTTGCTTATCTATGGGAATTCTAGAGATGAGCAGTCTAGAGCTGGTTTTCTTTCTCGGTGCTGTGCTTCTCAGCACGTGGCTGCCCTTGTGGAGCAGGCCGTGCTGGCCGCTGGCTTTCATGTCATCATGTCCAGATGGAGGGCAGGAAAAGAGGAGATGGAAGACATCACAGAACTTGCAGTCCGAGTTGGCTGCTTTTAAGCAGCCTTCCCATAAACCCCATACAGTAATTCCACTCACATCTCATTGGAATGGAAGAATGGATTTTGAGGTAGGCAGTTGACACCATCTCTCACACAATTAACATATTTGAACATTTGGATTTTGTGTTACTTTGTATGACTGGTGATATTTCTCTCTTCCAATGTCATGTATAATTTAGGACACCAGCTAAAACATAAGAGCCTTTTAAACTCCCAACATGGACAGAACCTTTTTCTCTGGTTGGCAACCCATATTCTTTAATTATTTAGCGAATAGCACATCAGATTTTCCAATGGAGAAACTGTTTCTGAATCCAGGGAAGAGCTGCAGTCTAGGACTCTGTGCTTTATCCACCTTGATTCTTTGTTTTGAATGTCGGTATTCCTGTAGAGAAAAATAAGGAAACATATCTTTATTAGAGCAGAAATCCTTAATACAACCACATCAGGCATGGTATGGATATGACCCCAGGGAGTATTTTCCAAAACATGGTACAGCACGTGGAACTTCTGTGTACCCGACCAACCTCAACACCATCCTGTTTAACCCCAGAAACTACATTTTCCATGAATGCATCGTAAAATATGCTCCATTCTGTGTGTGTCCTGGAACGTAGTGGTCGATTAAATAAGAGGTATGTCACCCACCTGCTTTTTGGATGTGACGTTATCACCTAGGTGCTGCCAGCGTGCCATTGCTAGCTTGAGGCATGGACCTGCCCAGGCCATCTGCCATCACTGAACAGCCGGTGTGCAACATGCCTGCTTCTTCACCGCATGCATATCACATGCTTCCCACTGCTGCCATGCACCCTTCTCTCTTCTCTCATCTCCCTTCTTCTCCACGGCCTCTCCCAGCATCTACAAACAAATAGCTGGTATAAAAAAGTACGCTAGATAATCTATACCGATGTAGACAGAAGTTTTCCATCTGGTGTTGAGTCATGCAAGGTTAGCACTAAGAAGACCCTTAGAGTTCATCTGGTCCCACTTCCTTGTTATGGAACAGAAAATCCAGACACACTGTCACTTAGCAATCTACTGGCCCTGCCAAGACTTGGACATCAAACTTCTGACTCCAAGTCCAGTGTCGGTTTTGAAACCCATTGTTTCATCAAGATGAAATGAATAATGGATCACACCACAAGCCATTACCCTAAAGCAATTCCAGGTTGAATAACGGCTTTTTAGGGGTTGGTACCCGTGCCTTCTTCAGGTGGACACCTTTTATGTGTCCAGAAGTTGTACCAGATACTTATCTGTAAGTGAATGGACTCTATAAATAAACCTCCCTGTCCCTTCACCCCCCCCCCCACTTGAGTATTTCTCCAGTTCCTAGCTGTGACCCATTTTGGGGGGAACATGCAGAGAGGAAAAACCTGCTGATTGCTGTGAAGGAGGACTCCTGCCCATGGGGACTTGTACCAGCAACATGCGGGCTGCATCATGTCCTTTGGATGGACAGGCTGTGAACTTGGTTTTAGGTCACCATTTTGGAATGAAAGAGTGCTTCGTGGTCGTCTCATTGCAGTTCTTGGTGTTATTACGGAAAATGAATCTACCTGCCGAGTCTCTTCAATTGTAGGTGATTCTGTGTCTTGGGTAGAAGGTATAGAAGGGTAATATCCTCCTTCTCAGTTGCTTCTTGGTTTTCAGTTGTCATACCAGGTGTTACCTGTGCTGCCTGAGTCCTTGTCAGTTTTCCTGCTCTACTGGATATTTTTAGATTTCTCCAACCCTGTATGAGATCCCTTTCCAGTTTTTAATAAATCTCTGATGTGCCCCTTGTGTATATCTGAGAAAGTCCATAAAACCAGGTATAGATATGATGGAAGAAAAAGTAAGTTCCAGCTGCCAGTGGCTCATGTTTGCTAATTGGAAACGTTATGGATGCTTTCAAAATAAAATCAAGTTTATAAATGCTCTCTATAGTATAGCTGTTGCATTTTTAGAGAATTAAATGTACGTTGTGTCATAGGAAACCATTACCCACCTTTGTGCTTGCAATACTCAGGAGAAACATAAATGTTTCTCACCATTGTTTGATGTTTTCAAATTATTAATATGTATACATCGTTAAGGGTGGGAAAGTGTTTAAAGAATCAAAGAGAGGAAGAGAGGAACAGAAAGTTTTAATATCAGGAGCATATGCCTTTTTAATATCTTTGCCGAAATTAAATATTTGTAAATGTTTTTGAGGAACTTTAATATTTCTATTATAACTTTCAAAATTTGCAGTAGCTCCTTCATTTAAGTTTGCTTTGGAGAGATTTTATGATCTTTCTAATACCTCCAAAACTTTTAATAATAAGAGATGTAAACACATACCAAAATGAGAATATTCTCACTTGTACATTCTTAGATCAAAACATATATTTTCAAAATAACCATTCCTGGGACTTCCCTGGCGGTCCAGTGGTTAAGACTTTGCCTTCCAGTGCAGTGGCTGCATATTCTGTCCCTGGTCGGGGAGCTAAGATCCCACATGCCTTGCAGACAAAAAACCAAAACATAAAACAGAAGCAATATTGTAACAACCTCAATAAAGACTTTAACAATGATCCATATCAAAAAAAATCTTTTAAAAAAATAACCATTCCTATTATATTGCCGTATTATGTGTCTGTGTAAGTCAGTATATCATAATGTTGCTTTAGTAAAGTATTATTGATATTTTTAGTTTATTTTGGGGTACTGAACTACCATAAAAGTTAGTGGCTTAACAATGATAACAGTTTATTACTTTTTAAGATTCTTTGGGCTGACTGGTGGATCTCCTGGTTTTCATGAGGTTGACCTGGAGGTCCCTGTGTCTGGTCCTGGCTGCCCCTTGCAGCTTAGCTAGGGCTGTTCAAGGGCTGTGCGGGGCCTCGGCTCTCCCTCTCTTATGTGGCTGCTTTGGCTTCTCACAGCAGGGGCCTGATTTCCAAGGAGGGCTCCAAGGTCTCAATTTCCATATCTTGATGCTCAGGCTCAGAAATAACACACCATCTTATTCTACTGGTTAACAGAAGTTCCAGGTCCAGCTCAGATTCAAGAGGAAGGGAAACCAACTAAACTTTCCGACGATGAAATAGGAAGGTCACCGGTGCAAAAGAACATATGGGCTGGGAGTTGTGGTTGCATCCTTGGGAAACACAGCCTACTATAGAAACCCAAGTCTTTCTTATTATCACTTCTTTTCTTCGACGTGTGTCATGCAATTTTAATTGAGCTTTTGCTTCAAAGTGAGAATTTGGAAGCAAGAATTTATACAAAATAATTTCTTAGACTGTAGCTCATTTTCCCCTTGTAGAATGGGGTCCTTAATGTCCTAATCCTATTGTCATATGTCATTGGGAATCTTTATTTATTTATTTTGCGGTACGCGGGCCTCTCACTGTTGTGTCCTCTCCCGTTGCGGAGCACAGGCTCCGGATGCGCAGGCTCAGCGGCCATGGCTCACGGGCCCAGCCGCTCCGCGGCATGTGGGATCTTCCCGGACCGGGGCACGAACCCGTGTCCCCTGCATCGGCAGGCGGACTCTGAACCACTGCGCCACCAGGGAAGCCCAGGAATCTTTATTTATTAAAGAAACATTAGTCAAATATGGAGGTTTCTCACCCTGGACAATTGCTTTATGAAAGACCTTACAGTGTTTTCCCCCATAATATTCTAAACCCTGTTAGGAGTAGAACACGGCACAGTAATTGAGTGGCGTCTGAAGTATTTGTCTCCCAATGGCAGTACTACATAGCTTCCATAATTTTGAAGTTTATAAGTCTGTCTGTATTCAGAATTCCTCACAGTTACTTTTGTTAATTTATCCCCTTGTCTGTAGAAAATTTTAATTTTAAATAGTCTCTTTTGGTTGTTTGCTTTCCTTATTTGCTTTCTCCGCTACTGCTTCGTTGGACTTTGTAGTATGAACATGTTTGAAGCAGTTTAACTTGTGTTTTGTAAAGTTACAAGTTCATGCTCTGTATGTCTTCCTACCCAGACCTCACGTGGGCCAAGTCCTGGTAGATGCTAGGCAGAGGAAAACGGACCTTTCCTGATAGGGATGAGTCAGTTTCCTTCTGTATCAAGATGTTTACACATGGAGACAGATGCAGAGGATGACAAACCTGGATCATGTGACTGCTAGATTGTTTTTCTTTGCTGGATTTCCACGTGGGAAGTGGTGCGAGCTGGAACTTTGCTGCTACTGCGCCCAGGATGTCCGCTGTCCAAGGTGTATCCACGTTTGTGGTCTGGTCATTTGGCCGGGAGCCAAGGCTGCATTGTTTAAGGGCAGGCTCAGTCTTTAGAAGAGCGATGTGATCCTTCATCTAGAGTGAAACTTTAGAATGTTTTAATTTCACTCAGCGAAGCCACACGTGTGTTCCAGTAACTACCTGTGAATTTGCTTCCAATCTTTGCAGCGTAATAAGTTATTTCCTTCTCCAGTGCTTTTTTAATTTCGTCTTAAACCGACTAAGTCTAATATCTTGCCTTTCATGGTGATTATTGTTCCTAAAAATATAACAGGCCAATGTAATCCCTGGGGTGGAGCAGGGTCAGGGAAAGTCATATAAAGTGCCACTCTGAGTGCCCAGCTGTCCATTTTAAAAATGTGAAAATTTGAGGGGAAACTGAGTTCCAAAGACATCTTTAAAGAGGGATAGAAGTCTTAGGGTTGTAGAGACTTGAGAGGGGTAGGTCTTCACTTTCTCTGTGGCAGACAGGGGAGCAGGAAGGATGTACAGCGTAATTGCACCTCTTTATTCGAGCCTTAGATTTGATTTAACACCAGCATCTGGAGAGAGATGTGCCCTAAGGAGCCAAAAGCCTAACCTCAAATTTATTCTGATCCAGTCCACGTGCCAAAACACAGGCAGAATGTGCCCGAGAGAGATTCTGGTTGTATGACTTTGTCCCATGTTCCTTCATGGGTAGAGACCTTTGATTATTACATCCTTTGGAAGAATGTGCAGGTAAAATTGGGAGTCCAAAGGCTTTTGTATATTGTGTATTTTTTTGTGTGATTATACACATTTTTTCCTCTGTGATCTAAGTGAAACTCAGGACTAACCTGTGCTTTCTGACCAGAATAACTCTGCAGTAATTAAGATAAGGAATTTTTCAAAACAATGAAAAGACTCTGTTTAACAGAACATTGCCATCTTTTCATCTAGAGTGAATGAATAATTGAAGGTGTTGTACCTCACCTGGGTTCTTGGTACATAGTGGTACCTCAGTAAACATTAAGTGAATGAATGACTATACTCATCTATGAATGACTCAGTCAGAAAGTCTAAGAGTGGGAAGGATTTCTACTCGAGGATTTTTACTAAGGATTTATGGAGATTGTTACAATAAAAAGAGGAAGGAAATGTCTGACATATCTAAATCTGACTTCTTGCAAAAGAAAGCATCAATATAGGGATGTCAAAAACAGAGCTTTTATCTCAGAATGGGTGGAGGAACTGTTGATTTCTTTCTGTTTGCAATCTCCCTCAAGGACCTGTGGTCTGTCCACTTTTTGACACAGTACAGCAGGGCAGGTATTCCATTTGGGCAGAACTTCCATGGTATTGCAATATTGTTATTTTCTGAAGTCATAATGTGTTCAGTATTATTTACATTCATGTTTTATATTTTCTAGTGGCAAACTATATTATAGTCATAGCTTTTCAAAGCACTCCAGCAATGATTCTTTTAATATCTTGATGAGACTAAATAAACAAATCAGGAAGGTTTTGATAAGAATTTTGCATGGATTTGCTGTAGCTTGAATCCTATAAATTGATTTTGGGTAAGCTATCACAGACCTCTGATTATGATTAGCACCTACTTTAGCATCTGTTAGAAAAACTGGATTACGAAGTATAAATTCCAGGTATTTGAGCTTATTCTATTTAATATATTCATTAGTTTCTTAACTTTGATTTTATGTTATAGATTTTTTGAAGGAATACCTATCTTAAGGAATGTGGATCTTATTTTGTGTCCTTTTCAATTCATTATACATCTGTCATCTTTGATGTTGCAGGAGAAACCCAGAGATACAAAGAAATGATTGCCGCTTGTAACCCTTTAAAATCCATAAGGTGACCACACATACACATCAAACAAGTACAGAAAAAAATAAGAATTTTTTTCATTCATTCATTCAATACTTATTTTTGGAGCGTCAGCTATGTGCCAGGCACAGTTTCTTGAGGATACAGTGTTGAACAAGATAGGAAAAGTTTCTGCTTTCTAGGAACTTAATGCCTAGTGATTATAATTATGATTAAGCACAGTAAAATATAAGGAGATATATCCTAGAGAATATAATTAAGCACCAAAATGTATAGTCAAGTCATGAGAGGTTATTGGGGTTCATCACGTTCCAGGAAGGTCTACTTCATGGCAAGGGAGACTTGAACTTGACCTTGAAGAAAAGAAGGTATTTGCAGAGATGGAGAGGAAGTTAGATGGGTACTTCAATGTAAACATCCCTCAGTGTGATCTGAGAAGGTCAAAACACTAAGGAAGAGTGTTTGTTCAAGGAGAATTCTCTGATCTTCTTTCCCATTCCATATACACCCCACCAACTTCCTGAGGTTTAAGTCTTGGGACCGTGAACAATAGAGTTCCATTTAGAATGAAGTATGACAGTGTTTTTGGAGACATAATCTCAGGTCCCAAATTGGCAGCAAGTCTAGGCAAATAGTAAATGTGCTACTTGCATATTAGAAATTGATGCTCAAAATGTGAAAATTCTCTACGTGGGAGAATTCAAGTGTAACTTATAGTATTACCAAATAAAATAGTATCTACAGAGGAGGGTAGTGGCAGTTAGCAGTAATTTCTCTTTGAGGAATTATACTTTTTGTACCTAGTGGTCTATCAAATGGGATAGTATTACCAGGGATCATAGATCTACACAGTCTATTTTGTAAAGTTATAGGAGATACAAGGAAATGAAATAGAGTAAGAATGTAGTTTTTAAATCACATGGTCTAAAACTGACTAGGGCCATTAAGAGACAAAGATAGACTAAGAGGAGAAGAGAAGGACTTACCTTCAGCTGTTTCCATGCTGTCTGTGCTCGTGCAGTGCTTTAAACCAAGGTAACAGGGATATGACAAAAGTAAAATTTCTTAGGCTACATACCCAGCAGATTGGCAAAAAGTGTGACAGTTCTAAGTGTTGACAAGGATCTGAGGTAATGGGGAATTTCAGACCCTGCTGGCAGGAGTGTAAATTGGTAGAACCACTTTGGGAAAATGGTTTGACATTATCTATGTAAATTTAAAGATGTGAAAACGCTATGACTCAGCAATTCCACTTCTCAGTACCCTACAGAAACGTGTATGGGAGACATGTAATAGAATATTCACCGCAGCAGTGTCTGTAATAGTCAAAACTGGAAACAAGCCAGATGTCCAAGAAATAGATAAATTGTGGGTATTCAAATAATGGAATATTATCAGCAAGGAAAATGAATGAACTATGGCTACACTCAACAAGATGAATAACTCCCGAGAAATGTAGAGTTGACTCAAGAAGTAAGACAACAAAGGATATATTCAGTATGAATCCATTCACATAGAGTTCAAAACTAGGCAAAACTGGACTATATGTTTTAAGGTTGTGTACAAAGGTGGGATAACAAAAAGCAAGAAAGGAAATCACTATCACAGAAGTCAGATTATTAGCTGTCTTTAGAGTAGAGAGAATAGATGGGAATGGGGAGGAACAGATGGGACTTTCTAGGTGCTAGCAGTATTCTAGTTCTTGACTAGTATAGTTGTTTCATGAGTGTTGCTTGTTATTATTATTTAGGGTGCCCATTCGTTTTTCTGCACTTCATTGTAAATATGTACACTATATCAGTTTTCTTAGAAAAAGGAACTTTAGGTGAAAGAGAAAAAGATGTCAGAGACAGCAGTACAGAAAGATTTATGCCCAAACCTGCTTCTCAAGATGTAAAGCAATTGTGCAGGAAGTGGAGATAGATTTGCCACCGAATGTCCATTGTTGTCACTTGCAAGTGTGACTTTCACATGGTGAAAACTATTTGCTACTAGTCTAATAATTAAAAAATAAAGAATGAAGGCCTGCTTTCTTCAGAGTTATAGTGGAAGAGATCTGAGTCCTTTAAAATCAAATTTGGTCATTTGTAGCATAATTATTTTCCCACACTGTATGCATCTTTATTGATTGATGCAGCCTCTTGAATGATGTCTAGAAGCAAATCGACCAGAGGATCAGGAGAAAATTAACAGCAAGAAGAAAACGAGAATACTCGTCTTATCTAGAGAAACCAAGAAATTTTCATCACTTTTATTATTTTAAAATCATCATGAATTCCTCTTTAAGGGAAACCCTTAATAGTTCCCCAGTAGTAACAGCATTGCAGGGTATTATCCAGTAATGAAAGAGAATGTTAATAAAATCATTTCTTTTTTATGTTGATATGGATCAAAGTTGCAACTTCAAAATACCAATGATAAAAATGAACATTTTAAGATTCTAGGTTACTGCTTACCAAGGATAATATTCATTAACTAGAGTTCACTTCTCATGCTCTGGATTAAAGAAATTATTTGCAAGCAAATAAGAAAAATGCATCTTTAATTTGCTAATCGTAAAGCACTACTTTTTTGAAAAAGTGTCGTGTCTTAAAAATGGATCTTTAATTTAAATCATGTGGCAGTCGTAACATATCCTCTGGTGGAGGCTTTAGACGAATGGCTTCAAGGTTGTATCGTGTACAAGAAACTATGGAAGCCCCATTTGCTAAGAGCAGATTGCCAAATTGATTTGTTTTCCAGATAAAGGCATATAATACTATTTAAATACCTGAAATATAAAAAGTGAAGACTGATAAAACAGCCAAATATTCCACTGTAGAGCATAAAATTTCCAAGTGTTTCGAAGAGTATCATAAATACCTATCTTAAGAAGCTCAATTAAAGTTTGGAAGTAATAATTTTGTCGTTAAATCTCTAAAGAGCTGCAATAGTGTGATCACCTTGAGGTAGAATCCAGAAAAGCTAGCTTTAAATATTGTACTCCTGGAGCAATGGTTGATTGATTCTCTAGTGTAAATTTCTTGGTGATGTCTGTTAAGAGACCTTTGAGAAATTGCAGAGAGTGTGTGTGTGTGTACACACATGCACAGGAAAATCTGTTAGTGCTGTAACAACTTTTTGGAGCCCTCCTCTGGGCAGAAGGTGAAGGAGTGTTTAGTGATAAATTCTGTGATGGAGGTAACTTAACAGTGGAAAGTGGTTATGTAGATAATTTTTCTTTAATTATTGATTAAAATGATTACTAAGCAACAGTATATCCAGAGCTTTTCCACTGTATTTTATGTTCTACCAGAGCTTTTCCACTGTATTTTATGTTCTATCTCTCCTCCCTAATTTATTTACCTTCAGTTGAGAAAACTAAAATTTCGACTGAGAAATAAGAGCAAAATACACCAAAAAGAAACCACTGGGCAAGTAGACTTGGAAGTGACCTTGGAGATCATTTAATACAGCGGATTCAGGCTGTGCTTTGGGAAGTCTAGGAATTCCAACACTTTGAGAAGGAGAGAAGGGTGGAGCTGGGGGCTGTGGTGGGGTGGGCTTGGAGCGTCCCACCTTGGATTCATACCTCGTGGTTTTTATCACTTTTATTTGTCTTGGACCTTCCGCTTAATATTTTGTTTGAAGAGCAAGTAGACAAAAATAGTTTGAAGGTCATCACTTTAGTTCCTAATCCCCTCACCTCCTGCTTTCACGTTTGAGTAATCTGGGGTAAAGCTGTAGCCTCCCCAAGGTTCCATGGCTGGTAGTGGCAGAAACAAGAACAGAAGCCTATGTTCATGTCTAATGGGGCTGTTTCCCTGACAACATCGATAACCTTCTGTTTCCCGGTACCTGTACCCACCTACTATATAGTGTGTTTCTTAATGATAATACATTATTTAACATCTTTCTTATCCACTTCTCTGTACCTGCGCACAGGTAGTCATGTAAAGGACACAAGAGGAGACACAGTTAGGCATGATGTTATCAGAAAGCTGTGGAGAGGTTTTAAAATACCACCGTGGGGGAGTTTGTTGGAAGAGTCTTTTCTGTGGAGATGCTCCATTATCGTGCCCTGATGTTAGGGCATTTTGCGTCAAGTATAAGTGCCATGACACGGTGCATGATGGTTATTAAGAGGCCCGGAGCTCGAAAAACAATGAAGTTGGGAATATTCTCACAGTAAATGTGTAAGATTCACCGGAATACAGAGTCTGACATCTGAGTCAGCATCATAGTTTTATGAGATACAACAAAAAGTGGGAAAGGGGCGAGTGACATGCATAAATGTTAGTAGCCATGCTCATCTTAGTTCAAGCCAAAGGCACGTTATTGATTTTTCCAGGGAAAATAATATGTAGCCGTTTGAGAAAATTGCCTTAGATGACGCTACTTTTTCTCCTATATTTCTTTTGTTTTCCCCCCCCGTTTTTTCTTTTCTTCCTCATGATGAGTATTAATCAAGTGTGTAGTATGCGCCAGTACTGTTCAGGTACTAAAATCTTTTTGTGCCAAAAGTAGAAACGATTTTTGTTGTCGTTGTTTGTTTGTTTTCCTGGTGAAGTGATTGGAACTTCCAAATCACTGGGATGAAAGCATCTTCAGTCTCAAACACTTTTCAAGCACGGTTGTATCTAGAGAGGTGTTGATGATTGTACTCTGGAAACTCAAAACTTCTCCTTTTTCTCCAGTTTCCTCAATTGAAAAATGGGAATACCGCCTGCAGAGGCTCGTGTTGTTTAACTAGTTGCTAAGGTGGCGCGCCGAGGGCTTGATGAGGAGGGTGGTAGCTGTCAACTGACAGTGGAATTGTCTGTAGGAGTTGTGGTGTTTATTGACTCGGGGGTCTTTCGGTGTTTAAAGGCAGTTTTCGCCTGTATTTTTCCTGATGGAAGATGAGCCTTCTAGCTGAACTAACTGCTTACGGGGAAAATCAGCTTTCTCTGAATTAACTCTAAATTACTGTAATCCCACGTCTGAAGCTCAAGGTCGTAATTTCCTCTTGCGAGGCTGTGTTCAATCCCACTACTTTTACTTGTGAATGGCCATACCAAGGGATATTGTCAAATGAGACGATTACATTCAAACATTCCGTGTGAGAACCTGGGGAGGCTTTCGTCAGCCAAAATGTTCATATGGAACATTTGTTCATTTTGATGCACTTAATTGATATTTTCTTCAAAGGAGTGTGGAAACGCTCACTTCAATGAAATGCTTGCACTTTTGTATGTTTTCACTTTAGACAGAGGGTAAAATGGAGAATTTGGTGTTGGCAGTGGACGACTTTCAATGAGAAAAATTTCATTGGGGCATTATTTACGGTTGAATGTGAAAGAAAGAGCCTAACTTTCTTATCATTTAATTATGTCTTGGTAGAATACCATGCTGGAGCCTCCGCATTTTGGCAAGGCTATTAATAGTTGTAGTAAAGTGACTAATGTCTCTCTTTTACCAGTAGTTTCATGACTGGCCTTTCCTCAGGCACTCCACAAAGCTTTACGTTTCTTCTAAATCAAATGTGAGTACTGCCAACAAAATGGGGTATAGTGACAGGAATGAATTCACTTATGTATTCATTCATTCAACGGTTCATCCTTCTATCCAAGAATGTGGCGTACTGTACATCAGACACTGAACTTGGTAGAAATTGCTCTAGGTAAAACTTGGTAGCAAACAGTGATATTTGCACCTCCCTGCCTACTCATTTGCAGTCTGTAATCTGGGCTCCCAGTGAGAGGCCCAGGAAGAAGAACAAAGAATGCCTATTTCACAGGTGTTAGTGCTTGGAATGATTGATGAAATTTAAATTTGGAATCAAACACCAGCTTTCTAAGGTGTTCATAATCATCCTGATAGTCTGATATTAACTCTTAGGTCAATTTGTGGGGGAGCAAAGAACAGAATGGGTCTTTCTGAAGAAGGCCAAGAGCTAGGCCAGGATGTTCTGAATTTCAAGCCGCAGTTCATCTTGATATTATTACTAACCAGGGCACCTCCTTCAATTACTGTGGGTGCTTATAAACTGCAGAGTGCATGCAGTTCATGAATTTGGCCGCTTCTCCGTAGCTGCTATGAAAATTGCAAACAAAATTGCTTTTTATTTTGCTTTGACAGGCAGTGTTAATTTTATTCATCATTTTAGCAAATTGTATAATATTTCAGTTGTGTGCGGCATTGCCTTTGTCTTTTTCTGAAGTATATTTATGCTGAAGATATGAAAACAACAGTAAAGAAGACACCAATAATAGCGTCTTGTAGTAAAAAGGGCTTATTAAAAGGATATTTTCTGCCTGGGTGAAAAACTTCCTTGAACATGTCATAAATAGTTTATAACACGCAGAGCTACACTTTTATTGTCTGTAGAAGTTGACTGTCTAGCTAGCCACATTTTTAAAATTAAAAAGTAATTTCCTGTCCATTTTGAATTTATATTTTGTTTACCCAGACCTTATTCTAGTCTAATTAGACAATGACCATCTTTTTGAGGTCATCACAAAGACTGAGTAAATCAGACCCCACAGGAGACTTGGGGGTGAATGGGGAGTGTGCTGGCTAGGGAAGGATAGGGGAAGCCTGTAAAGATTTATCCGATAACAAAGTATATACATTTTCATTTTGTAGAAAAATTACACATGCCATAACAGCCAGTGGGCTGGTTTTATATTATGTGCTTCCCAAGCTCTTCATTGTAGTTTCGGCAATTCGAGGAGCCCTGCGAGCAGGCAATAAAAACAGAGCAGACTTCGTGCTTGCCTTTTTCATTGATGTCTCCTGCACAAGGCAAGTTCTGTTCAGATCATCACTGGGGACTGGTGGCATACTCTCCAACCTCAGATGTGCAGGGAAGAGGATCCTTTCTGCCAGGGGTTTAAAAGAAAATAATGTTTATTCACAATACTTTTTAGGACATAAAGACTTTAAGATTTACAAGATTGCTGGTAAGGATGATTCATAACTGAAGTCCAGTTTTCCTTAGGGATTAACCACCATGGTTTGTTTTTTGTTTTTCTAGCATAGCAACTGAATTTCATCATTCATTTTGTCATTTAGCAATAGAAGACAACTTCACCAAAGAAGCTCACAGTACGAGTAAAATTGGAAGTAAATGGAAGCCATATGTTATTGCTGTAATTCCAAGGTTAAAAAAAGCTAGAGTTTTGGCTACTGCCTTTTATTCTAAGTGGAAGGAAGGTAAAGGATGCTTTTATTATCAATAGCCGTAAGTTTTTTAAAAAAGACGTAGTTATTTATTTTCTTAATGGCAGCACGAAGAGCACACGACCAGAGCGTTCAAAGCAAGACTGATGTCTGGCAGTAAT
>NC_082695.1:41273442-41373442 GCF_949987515.2 Delphinus delphis | reverse complement strand
AATTTTTTTTTTTTTTTTTTTTGCGGGGGGAGGGGAAAAAGTATTGGCTTGTGTTTTAGGTGTGGCCACATTCATAGAGCTGTCTCGAGGCATTGATTTTTAACGGATTCAGTTTAAAAGTGGTGAGGGATTAAAACACCAACCCTTTTGGAATTTGGCAAATTATAACAATGTTTCAAACTCTAGTCACTGTGGCTGGAGGGATTCAGGTCTTTAATTGTGAAAGGCAGAAAGGGTCAGATGTTTTCAGATTTACCCAGTTTATAGTATACTTAGGTTATTACAGCAGCACAATGTTATTTTATGTTTTAAATTTAAGATCACGTTTAACTATTGAATGATTTCCCTGACTGCCTTCTGAAAAGCTTTCCATTGAAACATCAAGGCGGTGAAATTAATTATCCTAAATGCAGACACATAAACTTGGAGGGGGTATGGTTCCTGTCTTTAAACGAATGCTCTGACTGATGAAGCCAGCACCCTGTGAGGGTTTTATAGGAGTATTTATTGTGGTTCAGTGATTGGAGACTGACCTCAGCTTTCAGTTAGCCAGTGCTGGACCCGAGACCAGGGAAGAGCCCTGGAATTCGACTCAGACTGTGACCCTTGCTAAGTGCTGGTTCGTTCAAGGGTTAAGATTAGAACAAGAGCCATCTCGAAGAATAGGATGATGGGTGAAATCAGGCGACTGAGGTGAAATTCTACCTCAGAGAGAAAGAGACAACTTTTCAAACTTGGACGAATGGTGGAGACTCTTCTCTGAGGGAAAAAAAAAAAATCCTGCGTGGAGGTGATTTTTGATACATGTTAGAGGATCCGGCGGCCTTCCTGTGGGGGATTCTGCGTGTCCTCTCCTTGGATAGAGGGCTTGCGCTGCTCGTTACACAAACAGAGGTGCCAGCTGCCTTTTGGACAAAGCAGGCACACTGTGGTTGAAGTCCTTCTCTGAGCGCTTAATGCATTTGAGGAAAGGGTTTTGTGCTGAAGCACTTTTAAGTATCCACTGGAACACTTGAATCTGGCGCCCTAAAAATTTTAAAAGCTCTTTTATCTGTGCTCCACGTGGTGCCTTTCACTCAGACATCTTCTGTGTTCTTTGCTGTCCTTGGCAATTGGAAAGTGCTTTATTCTTGCGGGATTTTTTGTCTTGTTTTTCTTATTTGCAGGTGTCCCTGGTAAAGGCCTAAAGGGGAAAAAAGCAGCAGAATTTCTTACTTGTGTACTATTTCCACTTGAGGTGTGGCATTTTGTATATAATTTAACTTAATTTTTTTTAGGCTTCTGACCAGCCCTTTCAAAAGGATTCCTCTGCTGGCTTGTCACATTTGTAATGAGACACTGAGACACAGCATAGCACAGCCATGCTGCCTGTCATTCCACTTCCTAACCCCCCCACCCCCGCCCCTGTTTTTTTTTTTTTTTTTTTTTTTACGGTACGCGAGCCTCTGACTGTTGTGGCCTCTCCCGTTGCGGAGCACAGGCTCCGGACGCGCAGGCTCAGCGGCCATGGCTCACGGGCCCAGCCACTCCGCGGCATGTGGGATCCTCCCGGACCCGGGCACGAACCCGTGTCCCCTGCACCGGCAGGCGGACTCTCAACCACTGCGCCACCAGGGAAGCCCTCCGCCCCTTTATTAATTCTGTGCTTGGCCAGTCAGTAGGAGTGCAGCTCTGCTGACTTCCTCTTTCCAAACACTGACCTGTATGATTCCTGAAGCAGGCCCTGCCTCATAAGGCCTGGGTGTGAAGCACCCGCCTGAACTTTGTTCCTGGTCCACTGGCTGCTGTTCTGGAGGCGCGCCGCCGGCTGCCATGCTGTAGACATGCCTGCTTCCCCCGCTGCTGCTCTCCCAGCCACCCGGTCCACTCTGAGCCTCCCCTTGTCTGCCATCTCTGCACCCATCTCCCTTCTGTGCTCTGCACTCTTGTTTCCCTTCACCTGGTCCCAGAGGCACTTGAGGCCACCAAGAAAAGCTGTCGAAAGTTTTAGCTGGAAGAAGTGTTAATGACAATATTCAACAGTTCTCCGTGTTCTCATTTTAACCTTCCAAACTCTAGAACGGAGCCGAGGAGTTATTTTTTTCCGAAACCCTCAGATTCATAAACAGAACTGTTTTATAGTCCTAAAGCGGGGAGGGCCTTCCCCAAAACATACTTATTCTCTCTAGAGGGGTGCAAGGGCGATTTTTCAAGAGTCCTGAAAGTGGCATTCCAGTTTGAACAAAAGGTAAAAACCTTTGCCTGGGATGTGAGAGGATTTTCTCTGCTAGTTTTAGGCCAGCAGGGTTCTAATAAATGCTGATTAAGTACCGCCTGTGATTCCTTCTGTTATTTTTGACCACATGCCTTATTATAGCCACCTGCCTGATAAGATACTCCACACTGCACTGGGCCGTCACAAGCCTCTTAAAGTGTGCCACACTGAGATTTTTTTCTGTTTTTTTTTGGTAAGACTGTATATCATGGTGTTTATTTAAAAAAAAAAAAGTCAGATTGCTTGAGCACAATTTCTACCTCTACCTTTTAATAGCTGTGTGATTTAGGGAAGTTACTTAACCCCTCTGTGCTTCCTATGTGCAAACTGATGCTAATAATAGTACCCTCTTCATAGGGTTCCCTTAAGAAGTGATGGAGGTTATGCCTGCCAAACACCGTGTCAGTTTAACACACATACTAAGTGTTCAGTAAAATGGTAGCCATTATTAACACCCTATAGAGTCATTAGTGAGTCAGTAGTAAATTTCCTATCTTCCACATTTTGCATTTCCATAAAATATATCCTTCGGAACAAACCTTGCGCCTCGAGATTAGAGTCAGCTCAGTTGATCTGGGCCAACGTTGTGCTTCGAGATAGAACGTGAGCTTACCCTGCTTACCCTGTGTGTACACGTATGAGCCTGTCCCCTCTCTTGACAGTCTGCTTAGTATTGGTGTTGAATAACAACAAAATCAAAGTCGGTTTTCACGAAGAATAATTTCCTCGCGTGTGTGTAAACTGCTTCTTGCTTCTCTCATTATTCTCTCTTCCTGGCTAGCTATGAAAAAGTTGCTGCCGATACAGCACCACACAAACCAACGTCTGCCGCCAGAGCACGGGGCAGCCAGTGGTCATTTTTATATCGCTTGACTCTTCACCCCTAAGTCCATTGTTTGTTGATAGGATATAAAAGGAATTTCTTAACCAGGAAGTAGAAAATGAGAGCTATACAGGTGTAAGGAATGATTTGCCCAGAATGTATGTAAGTGAGGATGTGAGGTTTTGATAGAACTGGTGGGAGTGGATTTGGGCGATTGGGATATTTCTTGGAAGCCATTGTATTGAGGTGATTGGATCTGGGGTTTATAGTATCCTCGATCACCCCTTGAAACTACTAAATTTGAAACAAATATCCCTAGAAGTCTAGGCGAACTCCATTCTTCTCAGTGGGTTAATTCAATTTATTATTGTTTTTAATTATAACACACGGAAAGGAATTGGTCAGACACAGGAGAGGCTTGTGTCAGCATTTATATGTTATCCTTCTAGTTTCCAGGAAAGCTCACGCGTACTGGATGTGGGCTTCACTGTGTCTTCCTTCTATGTTTCTCACTTTGAAAGCAGCCCGGAGTCCTTCAGGATCCAGTTGTACAGTGTGTGGTTCTGGACCCGACTTTTTTGTGTGTGTCTGGGATTGAATAAGAGTGTGGAATCCCATGAAGTAATGGTGACTGTATCTGAAACAGACAAAAGAAGTGACACAAAAAGGTAGTAGTAGAAAGGAGTTTTGCTCCTTTTCCTACATCATCGTCACTCCTTGTAAAAAATGGTGACTGCATCTGAAACAGACAAAAGAAGTGACACAAAAAGGTAGTAGAAAGGAGTTTTGCTCCTTTTCCCACGGCATCGTCACTCCTTGTAAAAAATGAAGAGAATCTGTTTGTAGAAGTGTGTGTGTGTGTGTGTGTGTGTGTGTGTGTGTGTGTGATCTGTTACAGTATTGTGATGTGCACTCAGCTACAGTCTGGGTGTTTAACCTTTACATTTGTTACTTAATAATGATGTGTCTTTATTGCATGTACATGTTTGAGGCATTTCTCTGACATTTCCCCTATTACTCTCAGTGCTGGGAGTGTTGCAGGCAGGACGGCCATCTGTCAGGGCTGCGGACGAGGGCCGAGGGGAGATCTGTGTTTGGGTGGTGGCTGTCGGGGAGCACTGAGCGTGACGTCCTCTAAGGATCCTTCCAGCTCTGAGCCTGCAATTCTATGAAATAATTTGGCTCTGATGTAGTGTGCCAGGGACCGTTTTTTTTTTGAAACCTAATGTCATATCATATTCTTTATCAATATATCGTATCACTGCAGTTTGTGACATTCTGCTGTAAAATGCTAGACCATAAAAGCCTATAATTTATAAGGCTATATTAGGTACTTACTTTATGTATTATAGCCTGATAGCCTTGTAATTCAACATTGCCTATCATTTATTCTATATATAATTCCATGGAGGGTTCTGGTGACATTATAAACCACAAAAGCAGAGCTCAAGTGGTTAGTCATTAGAACCCCAAGATAGAAATACCTTGTATTACGTTATTCAGTATTTATTATTTTCCGTAATGTGAAGGTAAAACACTTGGATTTGAAACGTTTTTTATTTATGCTCCGTATCACGGTGTTCATATACATGTCAATCAGAAGTACTCTGGTTGAATACCACATCACAACCATATGTGACCTTGTTTTTGTTTAAAACGTATGTTTGTTATACAAGGATGTGTTGTCCATTCCTCTGCATAACAAGTTTTTCCCCCAGCTGGTTATCAAAGAGAAAATTCTGCTGCCCATCCATTGTGAAGTTTGTTGCCTATTAAGTTCAAGAGAAGCAAAAGACATTTGTTTTTGAATGAATTCTAAGTCATTCATACAGAGCTTGGTCAAAAGTAAATACTCGGCAAGGCTCTTTTACACAAAAACCACTGTAGTATTGGTAGTGGGCCAAAGGCTGTAGTTATACTAACATATGTTGAAATGCATTAGATCATTATTGTAGAATGCTGCAGTATATTTTTATAAGTTGTCTTTGTGTCCAAACTAACTACATAATAACTTCGATTGATGTAATCCTCTTACATAAAGTTGGTTCTTGTTTTATAAACAATACTGCTCTCTCTTCCGTTCCTCACTCCCTCACTACTCCTCTTTACCTTTTCAGGGATGTTTTGATTATAGAAGCCATGGGTGGTATGACTGATTAAGGTAACGGGCAGCAGCTGGTATATTTCATCTGATTTCAGAATGAGAATTAAGCTCCTCCCCCCCACCCCCGCCAATTTCCCATCAATAGAGGTAGCTTTTCCTTGAGATTTGTAGAGACTACACGTTTAGAGAAAGAGAAAGAGGACTAAAAGTTGTTAAAGTAACTGAGTTATAAAGTAACTGAAGCCAACCTACTGTAAAAAATGACCTGTTTTATGACATCGCATTATAATAACTGTTCACAGTGGTGAGCAAGTCTATGGAGGTTCCATGGCTATAGTCATTTATTATTTGTAAAAAGGGGAGGAAGAGAGAAAGAGATTTAAAAAGAAGAAGAGAAGGAAGAAGAATTAGGAGCAGCCAGCTGACTGCTTTCAGTTTAAATCACAGTGCAATTTCTTTTCTAGCCAGTAAGTGACTTGGAAGTATTGAAAGATAAACAACCTGAGCAGAGGCCTTGGATTCTTGCCATATGCTAGGATCTCAATTAAGGGCTGAAGTTGCAAGACACTTGAGTTTCATCACGAGTGATTCAGGGCTCTGTGGGTCAGTACAGCAGGCAGTGGTCTGTTCCAGTCATGGGCGGTGGTGGTGTAGGGGCATCACCACCTGAATTGGCATTAATGGGACTTAGTAGCACAAATCTTTTCAAACTGGAAGGAGAATAGGCCCCTAAAGGAGAAATGCTGGTAGAAGAATGAGGGTTTAAATTTACTTAAATCTCCTCTTTGTTAGTAATACTTATCTCTTTTTTGTCCTATGCTGAGGCATTTACTGATGAATAAGTCACATGGAAAATCACAAATGTAAGAACTGGGATTCTCCATAGAGGACTGAGATTTTTTTCAGTGCTATTCAAAAGGCAGGTTGTAGGGAATGTTGGAAATACCCCATTTCTGGGATCGTGAATAGCGATTCTCTCCATCTTAGCTCGAATTTGCATTGCCTGTGCTGTCATATTTTGCTGTAGCACCATTTTCTCTAAGTATTGCATTATTGACTTAAAAGGTGTCATTTTCCGAATGATGGAGGCAAGGAAGTACATTTTCCTTATTTTGTAATTTGCACACAGATTGAAGAAGACTTACCACTGTCACAAAATTTGGATATGATGGCTCTTGTGTTTTAACTGGATTGTAGGAGTAGGGAAATCTACCAGCACATTAATTTTAATGGAACATTGTGGCATCCTTGAGAAATATTGTGAAAGTTAAGTCATGCTAATTTTCTTCCTTACTTCTTTCCTCCTATTTCTTAAGTCCTGATCGTCTTTGACTCTTTACTGTTCTGTGTCATCGTGGATGATCGATAATTGTGGCTTCAGTTCTAGTATATTTAGTGTGGTGTTTTTCACCCATAAAAGTATAGTGCAGATATTAACTTTGTTATTCTGAGCCTGAGCAGGAACAAAATAATGTGATAAGAAGCTAATTTCTTTTACCTGTGCTTCCCACAAAAAGATAAGAAAACGACTGTAGACATGCATATCCATTCTTCCACTAAGCCTTTTGACACCCAAGTGTTTGTGGGCACAAGGATTTTTGCACACTTTACTTGAGAGTAGAGCTCTGAGTTCCACTTTGATGTGACCCAGTAATAATGGGTAATTTAGAAACCCAAATTAGATGTAGCTAGTTTTGTCTGTCTTTTTGTTTTGCCCTAAGCCTACCTTTCTCTTACTTGGTGCAGATGAAAAACTAGCTAAGTGGGTGCTGGGAAGGAAAAATATTGTGTTAACAGCCAGCATAGCCAATGATGGAACGAATAAGGAAGGTAGAAAGATTGTAATATTTGATGGGCTTTTGCTTAGAATAAGCATGTAATGTTTATATTACTTTTGTCAGACATTCTGATGTCGTATTAAGTAAGATTGTGTATTAATGATGCTATATCATTATTTTATTATACCTTATATTAATGATAATCTCCAAATCGATTTAATTATCAGTTTAGGATTAATAATCACTCACTGTGTTTTTCTGGATGTAAAATTGGTGTGAACTAAATGTTTCTGAGTTAATAGGACTTCACTAACTTCTTAAATATGAAAGAAAGTGATATATATACCCATATTAATGAGCCTTCGGAAGAAGCAGCGTAAAAGTGAAGCGTAAGATGTGTATTAAACTCATTTCATTTTCAGTGAGCTGTGTTCTCCTTGAACTATGCCGGCAGCGTTAATGCATTATGTTCGTATATGGAGGGAAATGAGACCTGTAAGTACTTCCTTTGCTGTCCAAGTAGCCATCCTGAGTGGAGCTCTTTCTCTCTCTCGCTCTCTTTCTCTGTCTCTCTGTCTCCACGCATTCAGCATTAAAGTGATATTTTACATTGCTCAAAAATTATGTGAGTGTTTGTTGCTGTTGTGTAGGAAGGAAATAAATCAAGGGCTTTTGTGGGATTTTAAAGTCCTCCCAAGAGGAAAGAGCTAATATTAAGGCCTTCACAAGTGGGATTAATTTTGTATCTCTCTCAGGAGTCTATTGGGTATTATATTTATACATTATAAAATGTGTTTTGATATGCCTTAAATTAATATTTTTCTATCTGCAGGTGAACGTGAAGGGAGCAGTTTCCATCTGGGGTGGGAGGAGCAGAGGAGAGGGAGGTGTGTGGGAGCAGTGACAAGCCTGGTATCGGGCGGGGATACACTCTTTGGTCCGATATTCAGATGGTTTCCTCTGGTGCCCCGCATTAGCCTCGGAGGCAGAGTTTACCTGTTTACCTGTATGGTGGGACTGGAAGAAAAAATTCTCTCCTTTGTCCACTACCACTTTTTAAATTTTGCTTTTAAAATTTATGTCCTTAAAAGTAAGCTCTTTCTGCACGTGGTGCCAGTGGCCGATTGCCAAACTTTGTGCTTCTCCGCCATCAATAGCAGCTTCTCTGGACGTCTTTTAGCAGATGCTGTCAACTCATCACCTTTCTCTCACTCCTCTCACACCGCCTTCATGGATCACTGCATGTACTGGTGCTCGTGTGTTAGGGGGAAGGGCACAGCTGCAGAAGGGTCACCCCTGGAGGCCCGAGCTTCCTGTCTCTGTGGTGTAGGCAGTCCTGGTCAGTCTAGTCCTGTGACCTGTTTCCCCTTCCTTTCCTTATATTTGTTTGGCAGGAAGGCCCATTGGCCCCAGAGCAGAACACTAGCCCTCAGCTGGTGGGGGAGGAGGGGCGAGAGAGGGAGCCAGCTAGTCATTTGTCATCATGTGTATGTGGTGCTGGTCATCAAAATGTGTTGTTTTGAAAGTAACGTGTGTTTCTCGCCGTCTGCTTAATAATCGTTGTTATCTTAAATGAGTGAGGGCATTGCAGTAACATCAGGACTGCATGAATGGTTGCCTGGTTGGCCTATAAATCAAAGCGTAAAGCTTCTGTGAGTTTATTTTCATTTGGTCACAAGTTTGGGTCTGTCTGGACTACTCGGCCAACTAGGGCTCTAGATGCTAGTAAAAAAACACAAAAAAACAAAAAAACAAAGAAAACCTTATTTGTGTCTTTTTTAATGCTGTCTTTGGCTTCACCTTCTTATTTTTTTCTGCTTTGCTCCACAAGCTGTACTGGAAGAAATTTTAAAGTTCATCCTCTGCAAAACCTCAGTTACACGATAGAAAGGTTTATTCAAATGTCTGTCGTACTCTTACAAGTTTTATCACAGCACGATCCAGTGGCCCCACAAATCGGCAGTGAATCCGCCGTAAATTTTTCAGTTCCTTGATGATTGTTTGCACCATGGCACGTTTTTTGGGCAATATTTTACAGGTCGGATAAAGAATTTGTTTTGAATGAAAGCCCAGATAGGGTTTGTAAGTTTTTCTCTTCTTCCTCTTTATTTCTGATTTTTTCCCCCCTTTGGGGTTGGAACATTTTTTTCTTCGTGCTCTGATGCTTGGTTGAGCAGTAAGATACTGAGGTGCTTGCCGTGCCTGACAGACATAAAGGTAAATATACAACAATGAGGAAGGAATCTAGGGGACAAGCCGTAAGTCCCACAACAGACTTTAAGATGCTGTTAATATATTCAAATGACAACTCTCCCATCCACTAGACACAACATCTTATTTCATTTTGAATACAAGTCTGAAGCATGCCCCAGGAATTTTACATTGAATGTCTGGTGGTATGCAAGTGTTTCTTCATTATTCCAAAATGCCTGCCCACAACTGTCTCATAAATATGAATAGATTCAGCTCCGTTGAACTTTGTTACATTTCCCGTCCAATGAGACTGTCCCTCCCGTTTCATTGTGATGGTCGGTTCTCCGTTTTTCAATCATGCATGATCTTTGAGAAAGTATTTTGTCAATAAAATTTTATTCATATACCATTAACCATTAATAAATACCATGTGTTTAATTGTCTTCAGTGGTATGGTAACCATTTCCATTTTATGTAGTTAGATGACAGCCCAGTAGAATCAGCTGACTCTAGGAGGATTTGGGCCACAGGCTTAAGAAGCCAGAGAGACTGCTTTCTGGTCATGCAACATCTACGTAGGAAAATTTCCCAAGTTTCTCCTAAACCAGACCAAAATTACCACCATGACTGCTGACCTTACTGAGGGATTTCTTGTGGGTTTGCTGATCTCTTGGCATTCCATACACAAAGGAATCCCTTGACGGCAGAGGAATCTCTCACTGCGGGATCAATAACTTGCAGTGGAGACCCGAGAAGCCAAAGCATCACGGTGTCTGCATCATGGTTGAAGGCTCTTCCCCCACTCTTTGGAAGTGAAAAAAGGCTGGGGGTGAGGAGATTGGATTCCACGTTCAGATCTTCCACCTCTGCCTCTGAGTTTGCATGAGTTGTTTAATCTATCTGACCTTCAACTTAGTATCCGTAGGATGACACCTTTGAAATATTAGGGCCCTTTCTTTTCTGATGTTCTGTGGTTCTACCTAATTTTGTTTTATTGCTTTTATTATTAATAATGGGGAACTACAGTCCACCCAACTCCAAATTAGCCACTAGAGACAGGTAGCAGACTTCTTATAATAATGTCTCTACACAACGCACCATTGCGATCAAAACTTTTAAAAATAAAAATATGCAGCCCTAGCTGATATAAATTTTTTATGACTTAGGAACAATCCCTATATACTAATAGTTGTAACTAATATTTATATAGTCTTTCTATGTTTCAAGCTCTGTTCTGAGTACTATGCATGCCTTTGTACCAACCAGATTTAGGTACTAATATTATTATAATCTCCATTTTACAGATCGGGGAGCTGTGGAACAGAGAGGTTAAGTAACTTTTTCAAAGTCACGTAGATGGTGAATGGTGGAGTTGGGATTTGAACTTAGACAACCTGCCTCTGGATTCCAAGCTCGTAACTCCTATACCAGGCTACTTCTCAAATACCCACATCTGTCCCTTTCACTACATACAAATCACAGAGGCCCTCCTGTGTCTGCTGCTAACATTCACTATTGTAAACAAAAGTTTGACCTTTTAAACATCTGAGCATGTAGAACTGCAGTAAGAGAAGCTTCCCAGTAGGGCTAGCCTGCTCGTATTGCGGCTACCTGTCAAAATTTCTTTTCTAACTCTTTAATCTGTAAAACATGTTATAGGGATTTAAACTTTATTAAGATTCATGCTATTTTTAAAGTGCCGTTGAGAGCGCTAAATTGTGGTTAGTCATTTACAAATCAGTGGAAAATGACTTAATCAGGTTGCTTTCCTTCCAAAGCTGGAGATCAGTTGCATTGAGGGGACTGAGCATTCGAGTGGGAGGGGCTGGTGGATGAGGAGAATTGATGCCTACGACTCTAGGTGTCTGAATAAATCTGGACGGTGTCCTAGAGGGGGGTCTTAGGATTACTGTGAGGCCTCTGATGGGGAGAGAGAAACTAGGCAACCATGAGTAAGTTCAGGAAAGAAAGTGGGGAGGTACAGTGTAACATCATCCATTATGAAACCTACCTAGACTGAGTGAAGTAAGTCAGGCAGAGAAAGACAAATATCATATGATATCGCTTATATGTGGAATCTAAAAAAAGGCTACATATGAACTTATCTACAAAACAGAAATAGAGTCACAGATGTAGAAAACAAACTTATGGTTACCAGGAGGTAATGGGCTGGGGTGGGGGGAGGGATAAATTGGGAGATTGGGATTGACATATACACAGTACTATATATAAAATAGATAACTAATAAGGACCTACTGTGTAGCATAGGGAACTCTACTCAATACTCTGTAATGGCCTATATGGGAAAATAATCGAAAAAAAGAGTGGATATATGTATATGTATAACTGATTTACTTTGCTGTACACCCGAAGCTAACACAACATTGTAAATCAACTATACTCCAATAAAAATGAAAAACAAAACAAAACAAAAACCTACCCAGGGCCAGTCCTGAGTCCAAGAAAGGGAGAGGTGAATATCTAATTATCCTCTTTCTTCTTGTTCTTTGGTCTCTCCTCCTCTCCCCACATTGCTGTTCTCAAAAGTCAGTGCCAAGACAAGTAGTTTGAACAGGAGAGTGAAGCACAACAGGAGTTAAGTAGTCGCTATGTGTGCCTGTGTGTTATTGTGTGTGTGTGTGTGTGTGTGTGTGTGTGTGTGTGTATGTGTGAGATGGTGGGGCAGGAATGGTGGTGGAAGCTAACTGAAGTTTAGATTTTTGTTTTATATTTTTCAAAAAATGTATGTTGTGAATAACAGTTGGCTTACCAACACAGTTTTGGAAGACAGCCTATAAAAACCTAATAATAATAACAGCAACAACTTAATAATATAAAACCTACTATTATTGTCTCACTTAATGAAGCTGTTTATTTTGGCCCCTGATGACACTTGGCCTCCGTTAGTTCAGTCTCCAGGAATATGCGTTGACTTTGCCTACAGACTTGATTTATTTATTTTTAAATCATCTATCTATCTATTTTAGTGCAGTTTTAGGTTCACAGCAAAGTTGAGAAAAAGGTACTGCCTGCAGACGTTTTGCTTCCTTTCTTTTCTGCTACACTGTTTCCTTTGAGGAGTGTAACAGAATAATTATTATTTTCTTCTTTTTCACGGTGTCCATATTTCTGTCCCCTCCCTCAGCTTCCTCCTCTCTGCTTCTTCCTTTTTCCCATCTAACTCTCTGTCTCACAAAATATCTGATGATATTTTCTTGATTTAGCTAACAAATAAACAGAACTTCCAGGCTTTTGTTTAATTAATAATGAAAATTACTAGAAGGAACAATCAGCATAAAAATAAAACCTGATAATGGTGTAAATTGCACTCCCCCAAATTTGGTTTTGAATAAAATTGACGGAAGAATGCTATCTTCTTGACAAAATATAAATCTTCAACATTTGAACCAGAGAAATGGAACTTGGTGGGAATGTTGATCTTAAAAGAGAACTCACAAGGTGTTTGAAATGGACAAAAATGGATAAATGAATCAAATTATCATAATATAATTTTAATAAAAGTGAGTTGATCCTAGTGAAAATAATTTCAGTGAAATAAGAATGAAAATGGGAAACAGAGTAGTTTGTGCTATGTAAGAAATTGATAAAGGAATTTAATCAACTCAGTTGGGTTCACTCCTCAAAATTCTTTAATGATAAAAATTCATCAGTAGTGACAAAATTCTGTTTAAAAATGCTTGTTTTCAGCATTGTTATGTTCAAAATGTTGGAACAAAATGACAGAGTAAAAGCAGCAGGGGTAAATATACTAATCCCTTCATTTAATCCTCATAGCTCTACAAATTAGGTGGTATTAGCTTATAGTACAGAGAAGTAGTTGAGGCCCAAAGAGTTTAAAAAGTTGGAAACGGCTTGGACCAGGTATCTGATTTATATACTTCATAATGATGAGGATACCAGTACTTTTTTTATGGTATCTATCTGGAAAGAGTAAAACGGTTTGGATATAAAAGTATTTTACTACATGGAAAAATCTGGCTCTGTTAAATTCTAAATATAGTATCACGGTCATAAGTTTGATATTCTAATGAAAATTCTAATAACCTATTCAATCAGTTTTGCAGATAGGTTAAGAAAATTATTAACCTGAATTTCTTCTCCTCCATCACAGTAACTATGATCATGCAATTCGATCATGGTAAGAATCAGTAGTTTGAAAGATGGATGAAATTAGTGTCTCCCATGTGTTAGGCACTGGGAACTAAGTTTAAATATCAAAGTTACCTTCCAATTCTGGACGTATTTGTACACTTTTGGCCTGGGGCTTCATGAGACTCATTCTTACCTTGGTTTTAAGAGATCTGAGATTTCTAATAAAATAGTCTTATAATCTAAATCAGTGCCCAGGTAGTGGTTTATTGATGACTGTCCAAGCCAATGATTACAAAACAGGAGAGGAGATACTTTGCCGGCCACTTCTGACACTGCTCTCCCTCTCCCACCGCCCCTCCTCTTCCCCACTTCGCAATTACCCAGCAAGAGCCTCTAAGTTGATGTTCCAAGAAAGTTTGAAATAAGCCAAGCTCCTTCTTGGCAGTTTCTTTGCTTCCCTCCTAAGCCCTTTCCACCTCCTAGTTCTCTCTGTAGGTCTCTTGGCATATTTGAAAGTTCCTAAACCCACTCTGGGACGTCCTTTACATCATTCTGTACTCTAGAGGTTCAGGGACCCCCTTCTTATACTTATCCTCTGCCCCTGGCAGACGGCCTGTTCCTTCCATTTGATCTATTTTAGCTAAGTGTTAACAATGTGGTTTTATTTTGCCTTATATTTACTCACCATCTCAAAAATCTTACCACTTAATTATTTTGATTACTTGTTTAATGCTTTTCAGAGCCATGGGCTTCATGAAGGCAGAGATTATATTTTTCTTTGATCATAGTAGTTATTCAGTAAATATTTGTCAAATAACAAATGAACTGCTAATTGGAGCAAATGCATGCTAAGATGTGAATAACCAATATGGTCTTAACCTTCCCAGACTTTTTGTTTTTAATTAGGACTTTTTTTTTTTTAGTGCAGTTTTAGGCTTACAGAAAAATTAAGGGGAAGGTACAGATATTTGCCATATACCCCACCCGCATACATGCATAGCCTCTCCCATTATCAACAGCACTCAACAGTGTGGTCCATTTGTTACAACTGATGAACCTCCACTGACATCATAATCACCCAAAGCCCATCATTTCCATTAGGGTTCACCCTTGCTGTTGCTGTTGTAAATTCTATGGGTTTGGACAAATGTGTAATGGCACGTATCCATCATTATGGTGTCACGCAGAGTAGTTGCACTGTCCGGAAAATCCTCTGTGCTCTGCTTATTCATCCCTCCCTCCCTGCAACCCCTGGCAACCACTGATGTTTTTACCATCTCTTTTTACTAGTTTTACCGTTTCAAGAATATCATATAGTTTGAATCACACAGTATGTATAGCTTTTGCAGATTGGCTGCTTTCACTTAGTAATATGCAGTTAGGTTCCCCAATGTCTTTTGATGGCTTGATGGCTCATTTTAGTTCTGATTAACGTTCCATTGGATATACCACAGTTTAGTCATCCATTCACCTAGTAGAGGACATCCCGATTGCTTTCAAATTTGGCAGTTATGAATAAAACTGCTATAAAATCCATGTACAGGTTTTGTATGGACATATGTTTTCAACTCCTTTGGGTCAATACCAAGGAGCATGATTGCTGGATTGTATGCTAAGAATATCTTTAGTTGTGTAAGAAACTGCCACATTGTCTTCTACCGTGGCTGGATTATTCTGCATTTCCACCAGCAATCAGTGGGAGTTCCCGTTGCTCCACAGCCTGCTCAGCATTTGGTGTTGTCAGTGTCCTGATTTCGGCCATTCTAATATCTCCTTCTAATATTTCCATAAGCTAATTGGTGGCCTTTGAGGAGTGTAACAAAGTGGAAAATGATCATTCCGGTATTAGGAGGGAAGTCATTTTGGGATACAGGAGTTCCTAGAAAGGAGTGCTCTATTATAGGAATGTGTAACCCCAGGGGAAGGTGCCTGCCTTAAGCTGTTACCGTTTTGTAAAACAAAAACATTCCATTCTATCTCGGAGCTCCCAGGTTTCCTATAGTTCCCACCGATGTTTTCAGAGCAGGTCTTTGGGAAGGGGGTATAGAAGACTCCCCTGATGTGGGAGTGGAGTAGAGGAAAACTGGGGGGTGGTGGGTGGGCAGACAGAAGTGGTTGTTTACACGTACTCTATAGGGACTTCTAGTCCTGTCTGTTCTTTATAAGGCAAAAGTTATTGTCCATTGTGCTACTATCTCTTCATTGTTTGTTGACTTAACTAAGGGTTTTATAACCCTAGTAAAAACTTAAAGAGTTTTGGGATGTTTGGTCTGTTGCTCTGTTTGTTTGAAAAAGTCTGCCTCCTTTTCTTTAGTGCTGGTGAGGTCAAATGCTGGAGTCGTTCGGCCTAGCAGGGAGTGGGTAATAAGTTATGGTCAGAGTCAGCCACTCTGGGCCTGGCTGTCAGGTACAGGACTCTCAGCAGAGCTGTTTTCCTATAAGCCCATTCTGCTGAGACAAACTTGTAGAGCCCACCTGGTCAGGGGGCCACCATATCGAGACGACAACATCAGCTTGATCTCTTTGTTGAGTGGTTTTTAAATCAAAAAATTTTTAAAGAAGTAAAAAAAAAATACACACGTGTGTGTATGTGTAAATATGTATGTGTATATGTGTGTGTATGTGTGTGTGTGTGCGTGTGTGTATAGAGAGAGGGAGAGCGGGAAAAAGAGGAGAGAAGAGAGAAGGAAAAGGGGAGGGGGAGGTGGGAAGAAACTGGGAGAAGGCAGGAGGGCAGAGGGGTTGGATAGAAGGAGGAGGTGATCATACGCATTCTTTTGGCTTTTTTTGTTTTTCCTCCTACCTGTTCATAAATGCAGGAAAAGTGAAATATATGTTGTGACTAGACAATTTGAGATGATGAAGCCATGCACTGAATAGGCAAAGCCTTATTAGGCCCCTTCCATGCGCTAAGCATACTGTGTGATGAGGATGGCGAATAGTAGAAAACTGTGAAATTAAGCAGGGAGGGAACTCTGCTCAATATTAGGTAACAACCTAAATGGGAAGAGAATTTGAAAAGCAATCGATCCATGTATACGTATAACTGAATCACTTTCCTGTACACGGGAAACTGACACAACATTGTTAACCGACTATACTCCAATATAAAATACAAAGTTAAAAAAATTTTTAAATAGAAAAAAAAATTAGGCAGGGAATCAGTGTCATTTATGCTGAGGTACAGGGTACCTTTGGAACACAAAGGAAGGTGCCGTTCAGAGTAGGGTTTCAGCGCTGAGCTTTAAAGCTCGTCCTCTAGCTACTGCTGATAAATAGGCAAAGAATTTAGTTAATTACAAAACATATTAACTCACTTGCCCCAAAGTTTCTGTTTTGCTAGTAAGCAGAGGCACGGTGATGCAACTAATGTTAGACCAAATTCACCTTGACTCTGGAGATGAATTCCCGGAGACCCAAACTTCTTCTCGGAGCCCCGCATTCACACTGTAACAACTGCACTAACCCTCTAGAAGGCCAGAAACTCACAGACAAAAGCAGAAGAATCTTGCTGAATAATGTATCCTGGATAAAAGGTTTCCAGGTTTCAGTATTTCACTCTGTTGAAATTGTGCCTTAATAATAAAAATGGTTATATATTATTTATAAAGTAATGGTTATGTTTTAGCTGAACTTGGGTGACCTGTGTTTCCTTCCTAGACTTCTTGTGCAGTTTTACTCTCCATGTGCTTCAATATTTTTATTTGTACCTATGAATCTCATGGGGGTTTTGAAGATTGGAGAGATAACATAGCATCGGTAAAGTATTTCAAGCATTGAGGAGTTGCACTACATATATATATATGATGCAGGAGTAATGATAATTGTAGGAAATCCAGTTCTTTGAGAAACATGCCAAAAAGTACAAAGTTTTGTGATAGAATTTTAGCAATAGGAATAATAGTTATAATTTATTGGAAACTTACTATGTGCTAGGCATACTACATTCTGTGTTCTCAGTGCATGTTTAAAAGAAACCCAGGAGGGCTTCCCTGGTGGCGCAGTGGTTGAGAGTCCGCCTGCCAATGCGGGGGACGCGGGTTCGCGCCCCGGTCTGGGAAGATCCCACATGCCACGGAGCGGCTGGGCCCGTGAACCGTGGCCGCTGAGCCTGCGCGTCCGGAGCCTGTGCTCCGCAATGGGAGAGGCCACAACAGTGAGAGGCCCGCGTACCGCAAAAAAAGAAAAAAAAAAAAAGAAACCCAGGAGTTTTTCAAATGAAGATGCTGAGCCTCTGAAGAAAAGGTTGAGTATCCTAAGGCTGTCTTCCTCCACGTTCCACGCTCCTAGCTTCCATATAGCACAGCCCCTTTCCACGTGATGCTGCCTGTCCTTCTCAGTGCTGACTGCAGCCCTGATGGGTGCTAAACACTTACTAACATCAGCTTCCTAAATCTTCCCAACCAGCCTTAGGAGAGGTAGGTATTGATTTTGTTCTGTGTTTTCCATTTTATCTATGAGGCATATTTATCTAACATGGTCACACAGTAGATAAGTGGCAGAACTTGGATTTGAACCCTGGATGTGTCTGACCCAGAAGACTCTGGCATTTACCATTGTGTTCTGCTGTCTCTGAACCGAAATCAGTTCACGCTCAGAAACTTTCCGTAGTTTCCTGAGGCTCTCAGAATGAACTTCAGAGTGCTTTCTGTGCTCCACGCTTCCTCTGTCATTTGCCTGAGCCGAGATTCACAGCCCTACCACTAGCTCCAGCCCCACTTGTGCACAGTTCCTTGAACTAACCAAGCACTTTCCTCCCCAACCTGTTCCCCTGTGCTATGCTTTCTGTCTGGAGTCAACCCCTTCCTCTCACCTCTTCTCCCTCCTTGTTTAAGGGACCGGTCCTCCAGGGGGGCCTTCCTGGAGCCCGCGTCTAGGTGTGTCCACGGCGACGTTCTCTCAGAACACCTGTTGTGTAATATCTGTCTTCCGACTACCCTGTAAGCTCCGTCAAGTCTGCAATCCTGCTGTATTGACGGCTGTGTTCCCAGTCCCTGGCACATAACAGGCACTCAACAAATCGCTGTTGTGCATGTATGGAAGGAAGGAATGGTCTTGATTCTATTTTGCCTGGACCCCTGGCTTTGTTTTCCCATTTCTGCGTCTTTGTTTTTCACTCTACTCCCGTCAGCCCTGTAGTCATCTCTGCTTCTGGAAGTTTGTGTCCAGGGTGTCCTCTTCAGCTACTTTGGGGATGACCTAATCTGATGCCCTGTTAGATATGAGCCCCTTGGGTGCAGAAGAGTGTACATATTGGTTGGATTGAAGCAAATTGATATCATAACTCAGTCTTAAGAAGGTTTATTTCACAAGGGTCACAAGAATTGAATCAAAGGGCTGCTTCAAAAGTTTCTTTTCTGCTCAATTACAAATCCAAACTTGGTTGAGACCTTAGCTAGAATGGGCCAATTTAAAATCAGCTCATGGTTTGATCCTTCCCCGAGGAGGAGTAACCTGCCTTTCAGGCGTCCCTCACGGAACCCCCGGGCTGCAGAGGAAGATAGAGCAATAGACTGGCTCTACTTTTAGTGTGGACTTTGCAGGCGGCCCTGTTGTTGATAATAGCTTGGGAACGGAGAGCTCAGGTGCTGGATTTGAACTGCATGGATTCAAATCTTCTACTACATACTGACTCTGACACACATATGGGGCCTGAGTTTCCTCATCTGTAAAACCTCATGGATTTTTGTGAAGCATAAATGACTTGACATATGTAAAGCACGTAGCAGGGTGCCTGGCGCATTGTAATTAGCCAGTAAATGATAGCTATTATTTCTATTATAATGTTTTATACCTAAGCAGTACTTGGTGTCTGCAGAGCATTTTCATCTATTGTATTGTATTATAGTAGATGGGCAGGCAGTCCCTGGGAAGCCCACATAGGTGGTCATCTTTTGTAGATAAAGAGGTGGCCTGTCTCCAGGGTCATTTTTGTAATTCTTAGTCTTAAATCTCGTTTTTCTTCAGAAGACTCCACAGGGTTATGGAAGCAGAAGGTAGATAAGCTGATGGGTCAACAGGCGCTCCTCTAGCTGGCATGGGATTCCTCCGTATGGTCTATTCCCAGTGTTGTTTCACTTAGTTAGAATTTCCTCCAGCATTGAGGCTTCCCACACGTTTCTCGGGAAGCTGTTCTTTTAACATATTGCCATTAGGATTTTTTTTTTTTTCTTGAGATAAAACCTGAATTTTCCTTTGCTTAATTTAATCCCTCTTCACATACACCTCGGACCTCTTTAAATAATTCTTTTCCCTCCTTGCCATTTGCACCTTTCAGTTGCTTGTAGAGAGTTGTCATAGCTCCCTTTGGGCCTAATCCTATCACTGTAATTCATGTTGGGCAAGCTGTACATTTTGTATTAGTCTGTGGGCATATTCTGAGAATGCTCTCTTGCTGGAATAAAGGCAATTCTCCCGTGGTATCATCCAAACCTTATCATCAATAACAGCTACTAAACATGAAACAAAGCAAGTGACTTTTTGAGAAAATAGGAAGATGATGAACAGGAAGACGTTGTTTACCTCTTTATATTATTATTCTTATCAATTATGAGGGTGCACTTGATATAAATAATTAAATATGTAGTTGTCTTTATTTAATCTGTAATCTATATGTATAGAAAGGGATACTACACAGATAGCTCCAAATAACACACAGACTGAAAGACATTTAGGTTTTAAGTGTGAAGGAGTGTGTGTGTGTGCGTGTGTGTGTGTGTGTGTGTGTATGTGTGTGTGTGTGTCTATGTGTTCACTGTTCTGAGAGTTTATCCAACATATTGAAGAGGAAAGTGAGAAAACTAAATTTAAGAGAAACTGGAAGTTGATGGGCTGCACCCATCATAATGGGATATGAGTTTCTTTCTAAGTCTCTAAGGCCATGGTTCTTCAGAAACATGAGCCGGCCTTTCCGATTAAAAGAGATATAAAGAATTTTGAAATATACATTTGATCAGCTACAAGCATCTCTGGCAACTTGGAAAGTGTTTTCCAGGGAAGAGAAGTTTCCATAACCACTGCTGCTAGATCAGGATATAATAAATTCCTAGGAAGCCTTCCCGTTGGCTTTGGGGGCTCAATGTAGTCACTGGCAGGCCAAAGAGAGCAGAAAATATCACTTGTGAATGAATTTCTGACTCTCAGGCAGCAAGTCCTCCACTTTGAGACAGTCATAGAATTTTAGAACTTCCCAGACAGAAAACAGTATAGAAACGTAGTCCCTCCTGATTTTACCAAGAAAGCAAAACCAAGGTTCAAACAGTAAGTGATGTATTTAAGATCACAGAGGAAGTTGCGGGCAGACGTGTTGTTTGAATCCAAGCATCCTTTCCTCGTGCAGAGGGCTCTTTACTAAAGCTCGCTCATGGCTTGATACTCACATTCAGCTTAAAAGCCCATCCTGACAAATCAGTTGAACAATGGGCTGAAATGGATATCAACTAAACGCTCTTTTTGAAAACAGATCTTTTTAATCATGATAAGATTTGAGCTAAATGAAAGAACTTAGATATTACTTAAATTAATTATCAATTCTGTTTTCCTCAAGGCAACAGAAGTTCCTAAAACAATGAGTCCAAGTGTTTACCCTGGCAGCTACCCCCTCCCCCAATGATCGCCTGTAACCTCCCTCTTTAGCCTCATTTCTTATCAGTCTTTTCTCATCACTGTGTCTTTCCTTGGGCTTTTTATTAGTTCACCCAGAATGTTCCTTTTAAAAAAACTGTATCTGTGGTGCCTCTAGGAAAGCATCTTTCCCATGGCCGCCTTCTGAACTCAACCCAATGGCATGCTCAATATTTCTGAAACATTTGACCACTTGTCTTTCTCTGAGACCCTGTATACCTTGTTCCACCATCCGTGAGCTCAGTTCTCTTCCTTCAGCTTCGTTCATGTTTATATTTCCCACCCAGCACTGCTCTTCTTCGGACCTCTGCTCTTTCTACTTCCTTGGATCGCCCCATTTCCTCACAGAGGACTCTGGAGTAAGAGCCTTTTCAGCATCATCTGGCCTCTGGGATCCTCCTCCTGCACTTTGCCCCTGTAGGGAGCCTCTTTGCAGCTGTTCAAGTCTCAAGGGTAGACTCAGAAACCCTACTTCTCTCAGAAGCCCGTCTGAAGTGCTCCACTTTGAACGCAGCTGCACACCCCAACCTGACATAGTCTGTCCCATCTTTGAATTTCCACTGGGCTGCTTTTTTTTTTTTTTTTTTTTTTTTGCGGTACACGGGCCTCTCACTGTTGTGGCCTCTCCCATCGTGGAGCACAGGCTCCGGACGCACAGGCCCAGTGGCCATGGCTCACGGGCCCAGCCGCTCCGCGGCATGTGGGATCCTCCCGGACCGGGGAACGAACCCGTGTCCCCTGCATCGGCAGGCAGACTCTCAACCACTGCGCCACCAGGGAAGCCCATCCCCTGGGCTTCTTTTAAGGCACATATGTTTTTCTTTGCATCATAGTTGCATATGTTTTTCATCTCTGCTAAATTAAAAAAAAAAATTACCTGTGGTAAAGTATACATAACATAAAATGTTACTATCTTAACCATTTTTAAGTGTACAGGTCAGCAGTGTACATTCACATTGTTGTGCAGCCAATCTTCAGGGCTCTTTTCATCTTGCAAAAACTGAAACTCAATGGCCATTAAACAACTACTCCCCCTCCCCCTCCCCCCAGCCCCTGGCAACCACCCTTCTGCTTTCTGTGTCTTTAACTTGACTGCTCTAGGTGCCTCATATTCATCATCAGTTCTGGTTAGAAGCAATACAAAGAATTTTGAAACAGACAGGTGCTCATCTACAAGCGTCTCGGACAACTTGGAAAGTGTTTTCAAGTGGAATCATAAAATATTTGTCCTTTCGTCACTGGCTTATTTTCACTTACCGTAACGTCCTCGAGATTCCTCTGTGGTGGAGCATATTGCACGCTTTTCTCCTTGTTAAAGACTGAATAATATTCCGTTGTATATGTATACCGTATTTCCTTTATCCATTCATTTGTTGATAGACATTTAGGTTGCTTCCACCTCTTGGCTATTGTGAGGAATACTGCAATGAACGTGCGTGTGCAAACATCTCTTCCAGACCCTGCTTTTAGTTCTTTTGAGTCTATGCCCAGAAATGGCATTGCTGGCACATATGGTTAACTTGACTAAATTTTGAGCTTATAGTGTATTATGATCCTTGAGAATGAGGACGGAGTCATTCTCATCTTTGTATCTTCTGAGCATCTATCACAGTGTCTTATAGGTAATAGGCATTCAGGAGGTGTTTGTTGAATGACTCAACGAGTGAAGGAAGCAAATCGTTCTTAATATTGCATATGAATGACGTGTAGATTGAAATATTTACTTGGTTTGTATCAGAAGGCAAATGGCAGGGAAAGGGTATATATAAATACTTTTTTTTTTTAATCTGCAAAAATAAGAACCCAAGAGCACTGTATACGTTCTTAGGGAGAAACTATATTGGTAGTTTTGTGATAGGCGGTTGCAGCTTTATACAAATTTGAAGAAAAATTGTTAAACTTTCCACCTTCCTTTTTACTCTGTGTATAAAGAGCTATAACCCATTAACTACTAAAAGTCACAATTGTTTCCAGAATAGTGAAAGTAGCCGTTACAAAAATGATTGTAAAATGTTAAGTAATGGCAAACAGGTTCATGCTCTGTGTAATGATCAGACAACTGGAGTAAAAGCAGCAATTATGTGTTCCTGGACCACACTGGGGGTGAAAGCAAGAAAAGCAGACACCCTGACTGCATATTATGAAAAAGGCAATGCTTTATATTCACTTTGCCCTTAAAAGTTTGAATGATCTGGCTAACAGAAGTGGACAATACCCACGGTTTGGAATACATTACAATGGCACATACAGTAAGACAAATTGCTATTTTATAGGCTTGCCACAATGTAGTAAATGTATACTTCTGGCTTGATTCATAATAAATTTGCATAACATTTGCTGGGGGTTTTCATTGTTGGGAGTTCATTCCTTTCAGCCTCTTTCTTAAGGGTGGCGCCACTCCATTATATAAGTGCAGGGGTCTTCATATGAAAAGAAAGGGGAGAGTGGGGAAGAAATCCAGCGACAAAGGTCTGCACCCGCCCCCAGCAGAAAACAGCTGGTATCAATTAAGATTCAAAGAAAAGTCCATTTTTACAATGGGATAGTGGTGTGTAGAACAGGTCCATTCCACTTCTTATTTTGCTTCTTTCTTTGGTGTCTCTGAGAGCTCCAGGCTCAGATCCACTGCTTGGGGGTACAGGGGAAGTTGGGAGACAGGAACACCGTATTCATTCAGATTGGGTTTGTAGAAAGTACCTCTCGATCCAAATGTAAATTATCAGGGAGAAAAACCTGTAAATTATCCACAACCACAAATCCACCAGCATCTGCCAAGAAGAAGCTTAATTGGTTTTATGAGCATCAGGCTATAGGTAAGTGAGACTTTGATTAAGAAGTTGTGGACAGCTGTCTGGGTGCAAGTTGATGGATATACTGCTGTTATATTACCAGGGAACATCTTCTACCTGTTTGATTTTGTTCGGCCCTTCAAGATGGGATTTGAAACACATTAATTTAGGTAGGGTACATGTTTTCATCTTTAAGACAAAATAAGTACATATCAGTACTGAATTACTTCTGTTGCGTTTACATCGCTTTATTGATTTTGTTGCATGGTGCAGACAGCCCTTACAGTCCCACAGTTATGCGCCACTGTCCACGTCTGCTGGTGAAGTAGACATAGACTCTAGAACCCAAAATGAAGCACGTCAATTATGATTATGGGACTTCAGGTAAAGAACTTAATTCCTCTGGGCTGAAAAACGTGTGCTGAACAAGCTGATTGGTGATGCTGCTTCCAGCTGTAAACGTCTACTTCTTTCTGTGATAGTATCATACCATGTGAATAGATTGCTGGACCACCACACAGTCAAAGTAACTAAAGAGTCAGAGTGAGGATTTGAGTTCATGTTATGTGTGAAAACTAGCCAAAGAGAAGCGTAAGGTGCTTGAAAATCGCTGTCCTACACACATGTGCTATTGAACTCTTTGGAGGTGTAGTCCAAGCCAATACCGTGCCCTGTGGTGCCCTCAATACTGATTTCCTACCTTTTAGAGGATTTCCTACTTTTTTAGAGGATCTGTATTCCTTTAGAGGATCTGAGCAAATTATTTGCTGATCATTCCTTATTAGCCACATTATTTTTAGTATCCGAAATGCTGGATCAGTTTAACTTTGACTTAAGACAGTTTCGTGGCATATTGGCAAATACGTTACTTTGGAAGAACAAAATCTAAACAGAAACATGCCTTTGCCCGTGACATATGGCATCTTTTCATTTTTAAAAAAGTTAAAATCCCAAGTACTATATATAGACATCTTTGAGCACCCTAACTTTTTTGAAGTTGATGAGGAAGAGAAAATAGACTCAGTTTGCTCCAGAGAAGGTAAAATCAGTGTCACAAAAGTCATAAGTCTACTGCTTTTAAGTCCTAATTGTTTCCCCCAGTTCTGAACATGATATCCTGCCTTCAAGATCGCTAATGTCTCAAGAATTTGGTAGTGCTAAGAAATGGAAATAGAGTGGTAGTTTATACTTCAGCTATGAGGGGCCCACTCAGAAAGGGCCGATGCCAGGGACCAACATAGTAATTTGTAGAAATATAGCTTCTTGGAATTATTGGGTTCAAAAGGAAAATTCTTTTCTGACTTTTTGTAAGTGTTTTCCTGTTATCATAAGAGGTCTATGGATTTGATTTACGAGCAAGTAGTGCTGTAAATAATAAAATAATAAAATGGCATGTCAGCAAGGGATAAAGACTCACTTACAGAAGTTAAAGTGAAATTAAATAACTCCCGAGTCCACTTATAAAAGTGCCTGTTGTTCTCAGCTCAGGAGCAGTCAAATGACAGTAAATACTGTGTTAAGAAAGTCAGTTTGTCTTACGGATCAGGTTTTTATAAATGCTCAAAATGGAATCAGCACACCCCCTTTTCCCCACGCTGATTTTTGTTTATCCTTGCAACATATTTTGAAAGCTCTGCTCTGCTGTTTAAGCTAGCAGGAAGCACGGGCACTTGCACAGCATTTAAAACTCAGGTATAAAGCATTTCAAGTACATTATGGATGTGCTGTGGGGTTTGAAGTTAATGGGAATGTCAGGCCAAAGTGGGGAGAACTTTATAAGACGCTGAAAAAGAAGCTCCTATGCTGTTTGCTATGAGAATAAAGGAAAGAGAACAGAAGAGAAGCAATTTTGTCTTCTTCAGATGTATCCAGGGAAAACACCTTGTCTTAAAGACAGAAATGACTGGAAGGTCATTTTCTAGTATGTGGTACTTCGTGATCCAGGTTGCTTTGTTCGAGAAAAAATATATATATTGGTAAATAAGTTGCAATGCAGTCCTCTGTATTTTTCCATGAAGTATTAGACCTTTGTATAATATGTGCATAATTTTTATGAATCAGAACCTGTATCATAAATAAAGTGTTAATTTGTAGACACATTTTAACTGTGGAGCAGATGGAAAAATAGGAATGTGTTAGAAAACTAGGTATTTGCAGAAGCTAATGAAGTTAATTGGTCTCATTTGACTACCTTATTTTCCCAAACCCCCTAAAGACTGGGCTTTTTTATTTCTTTAATTAAAAATGAGTTTGGTATGTTAATATTTTAACCTTTCATTTTTTCCTAGTTTTCCATATAAATGCCTTATTTATAGAGCCACCCTTAGGAGTCCAGTACTAGTAAGAACATTAGTAAGCCGCAAGCAGTGAGAAGGGTACTGATGCTATACAAAAGCTATTAGCCTCATACAATGGGATAATATGGGCTTTTACACCTTATTATTACTTCCCTGTCCTGTTTTCTTTTGATTACATAGAGAAAGAGCTATTTTCCTCTAGCCTGAAAATGGTACAAGTAAAAATACATAAAATCATGATTGTTGAGTGGAATTTAATTTTTAAATATCAATACTTGAACATGTTTTGATTGGTTAAATTACATGGTAAACTCCCATTGAAATATCAACAGTGTGAAATCAGAGAAATCACAGCCCTGAGCTAATCAATACCATGTGTGTAGATAATTTTCCCTGAATTATTCCTTGTATAAGGAAAAGTTAAAAAGCAAAATATTAGCTATTCACCAAAGAGTGCTTTTTAATTAGGGCTTTATGTTTCGGCTGCCACTTTGGACCATATAGTGAATATTCAGTGTTCTGTTGCGTGCTGCAAAGAATTCTGGGACATCGTTTCTCTAATGTCATCACTAACATATTGCGTTTGTATTGATTGTCTGTGATTTCCGTATACGGATGATTGAGTTTGCACAAACTACTTAGGGTTTCAAAGGATTTGGATAATGTTACACTGTAGGGCTGAAAAAAATCTCTTTGAATATTGTATCGCAAAGGGAGAAAGACATAGTTTTAGTGCATTTATTAGGCCCTTGCTGTAGAAATAGGAACAATAAACCATCTTTTTTTAGTTAAGAGATCTTGGAAAGGGTGACTAATAAATCCTGGGTTTAAGAAGAGTGGTACGTGCTGCAGTGCCGAAGTTGTTTATTCATCTGGAATGTATTAGAATCTTGATTAATAAGAAGACATCTGAGGTTTTACATAAAAAGCAGATTGGGCGTTCTGGCAAATAGAAATGGAAAGGGGGGAAGAAAAGCCAGTTTCATCAAATGCTATTGTTTCCTTTTGACCAAGCATTGCTATTCCTAACAGTTCAAAGCAAACCGACATTTTCCCCCTCTATGAAACTGCAATATAGAATTAAAATCTGTAGCACTGGGAGCAGTTAGGTCCCTTTAAAGTCCTATATTCAAAATAGTTTTATATTTACCCTCCTCCTTCCAGAAGACCCAAGTAGAAGAAAAAAAAACCCTCAGTTATGTCATGTTTGGTTTACATGACATCAAACATGAATATCTGCAAATCTAAAATTTAACAGTTCATACAGTATATTTTCATATTTAATACATTTTTTGAACTTTTCACTTCAGAATCCCTTACTCTCATAATTACTTTTAACCAAATGGAAGCACAATGATTTCTGCCTAAGACGCCTCGCCTTAAATTTCAAAATGGCCAAACAGTCGCTATTGGAATAGGGCATGGAAATTATGGTGTTCGAGGGAAATCAAAATCAAAGCCTGTAAAATTTGTATAATTCACATATCAACAGCATGGTTTCCTGAATGCCAGGGCATTTTACAGAAGGGAGTGATAAGATCAGAGCTCACTGTTTAGAAGATAACATGTTTGGTAGCTAGTTTCTGAAGAATCTGGCACGCACACAGACATTAATCTCTAAGGCCAATAGGTGAAAGATTGTTACAGTCTTTGCTGAAGGCATAGAGCGGTCGTTCTTATGGGCGTGAAAGGAACAAATGCTGACTAACTTTAAAATACCACAGTTTTAAAGAAGCGGGGCCCCAAATAGGGAAAAATAGCTTACTTCAGATCCGTTCCACAGTAGAATTTGGCAAACAAATCTCCAATGGTAATTTATATATCTGGTGTTGGACACTTGCTGAAAGCTGAGGGGTGACTATTTTTGGCTACCCAGTCACAATTCTACAATAGATTCTAGAAGCAAAGACTTGCTTAGTAGGAAGAAGGATTAATGGAATATGTAACTAAAAGAGCAATGGCCAAATGGAAAATGATTGAAGGATGAAATCCCTTAACAGTCATCCGCAGAGTTAAATTTATGTAGTCAGAGTTAGAATATAGTTTTGTTTCAGAATGTAATTACCAGCCTCTACACCCTACCCCTACCCCAAAGTGTGATATTTCAGTCAGTTTTAGGCAGACTCTAATTCTTTTATTTCTGCAAAGACAGCAGATGGCAAAAGCAAAGAAATATGATGTCATAAATATTTCTTCTTAGTATATTAGAGAGGGTGGTCAATACATTTTAGGACAATGCTATATTACAGGGGCTGGCAAACTTTAACTGTAAAAGTCAAGATAGTCATTATTTTAGGTTCTGTGGGCCATTAAGGCTTCTGTCACAAGTAGTCACCTCTGCCATATTGAGCAACTCATGCTCCTATGTAAATGTATGAATATGGTTGTGTTCCAGTAAAACTTTATGTACAAAAACAGATGCATTTAGCTTGCAAGCCTAGTTTGCCAGACCCTCCTAAAATATATTGATTAATTTAAATTAAGCTTAATGTAAATTAAGCATTTAATAGGTGTTCAATAAGTGTTGGTGATTATAACTTGGATTTTAAAGAACGCTTGTAACACTTGTAACATTATCCATATAAGACAGAAGAAAATTTGTGGACGTGTGCCAATGCCCACAGGACCTTACATATTTATACTCTGTTATTAATGGCTAATTATTGGAGTAAGTAAGTGGGAGAGGTATGTAAAGGTTATACAGAGTTCTTTTTTTAACACAAAGTTTGTCCTTTTATTTTTTAAATTAATTAATTATTTTTTTTGCCACGCAGCATGCGGGATCTTAGTTCCCCTACCAAGGATTGAACCCATGCCCCCTGCAGTGGAAGCTCAGAGCCCTAACCACTGGACCGACAGGGAATTCCTCAAAGTTCTTTATCTAGTTAAAATTAGAAAAGTATACAGTATAAAGAGATTGTTGTGGATATCAGTATGGCTTTCCAAAAAATCTGTGCTCACTCAAATTATTTCTATTATTTTTTGCTTCATTTTTATAACTTTGTTTGTTTTTTAATTTTTGGCCACACCTTGCGTAATGCGAGATCTTAGTTCCTCGCCCCATCAAACCCATGCCCCCTGCATTGGAAGACGGAGTCTTAACCGCTGGACCGCCAGGGAAGTTCCTGAACTCAAATTATTTAGAAAACCATAAAGGTATCTTTCCCTAAAAGTCCAGATGGAGAAGTTTACATTTTAAAATGGCCACTACATAATTGATAACATCACAGTATACATTCCTTATTGCAAAGACTTTTCCAGAAGATCCAGGACAGAAAGGAATGTTAACACAGAATTGAACTGTTCGTGCTTCAGTATTCTGTAGTTGTCATTTTTGCCTGTATTCTTACTAGACAGTGTTTCATTGGCATATACTGTATTTTAGGTTCAAACTTGTTGTTGTTGACCTTGCATCAGTAGGACATACATGTAAAGCTCCCTACTTTTTATAGGGGTGACTGCTTTGTTCTAATCTAACCAGCTAGAGTCTTCTTTTGACCTCCCTGTGACACGTGCATGTGTGTGTGTGTGTGTGTGCATGTGTGTACAGTTTCAAGATAGCTGGCTTTAATTAGAAAGGAAGTCTGTGACACTGAAATGGAGTACAGTTGTTTCTTACAAATGGGGTTCGAAACTATGACCTTATCCTTCTTGCAGTCAGTTGAACTAACCAGTCATGTAGTGACAATAGCAGGATAAATGGCAGGGAATTAGGAGGAATAGACAACACAGGGATTTCTCCTTCACTAGTCATGCACGATTAGTCACTGAATCTTTTGGATCTCTTTTTCTAAACAAGTGAGTGCATCCCCTCCACTCTATCACCAGGGCCAGTTTTTTGGATTTGGTTTTTCCATCTCTTACCTGGGCCATTGCCGTAGCCTCAGAAGTATACTCCCTGCCTCTTGCCTTCGTTCAGTCCCTCCCAATCCAGAGGGCTCTGATGGAGTCCCATCTCTGATGGCTAAAGTCCTTTCACAGCTCTCTGTGCTTCCAAATCAACTCCAGGCTCTTAGCTTGATAGGCAAGTCTGTCATGAGCTGGGTCCTGGCTCTGTATGGAGCAATGTCTTCTGCCACTTCTTCCCACAAACTCTATGCTCTAGTCCAGATCCTGCCTGCCTGTTAACATCCCCTAGGAAACTTTAAAAAATACTGATCTAAACCTCATCCCCAGCCCAATATAACTAGAATTTCTGGGCGATGGGATACAGGCCTCAGATTTTTTTTTTTTTAAATATCTCCAGGTGATTTTAATGCACAGCCAAGTCTGAGTTCTTCTATGTAGTCATTTGACACCAGTATTGGCTCCCTGATAACAGTTTTTTTCTTTTGTACATACAATTCTGGATGTATGTACAGTTCTGCCTGGAATGCACTTTTCTATACCTGGAAAGCCCCTGATTATTTTTTTAGGGTCCAGCTCCACAGATCCTTGGGTGGCCTTTCTACATCCTCCGAGACGTAGTTGGCCCTTCCTCCGCGGAGCCCCCGCAGTAGTTCTGTCGAGGCTTCTGTTCCGTTCCTGATCCCACTGTGTTGTAATTGTATGTTTACATGTGTGCCTCCCCCATTTTATTCGTCAGTGAACTGTTCAGTGTCTTGGTCAACTCTGTATCTACTGTGCCAGGTACAGAGTCTCACCCATAACTAGGTACTCAGGATATCATTGTGAAGTTTCTGAGTGGATCAGAAGAGCGAGACTGACAGGACACACCTGAAAATTTATCCCTTAGTGCATTTGATGGGCCTCAAAATTACCTTTGTCCAAATGAAAATTAGGTGAAAGAAGAAGTAGTCTGAGAATTAGTGAGCATTGTCAAATAGGAAGGCCCACGGAATGAGCGACACTACAGAAACCCTTCCCTGGAATGGCAAGCAGAAGAAGGTTATGTGACCACAGCCGCAGGAAAGGATATGGTCAAGCCTTTGGGCAAGAGAGGTGACACAGGGGAGAGAGAAAACGTCAGTGGTAATTGAACAAAATCCTCTCTTAGGTGGGGGAAGAAATCAACGCTCATGTTGAACTCACTCTGAGGTAACATGCAAGTAAGAGAGAAGGTTGGGAAATTCACCAGAAAGCAAAACATGCCTTTAAGAGATGGCAGAGGGGTGGCAGCAAGAAGACTAATGCAGATGCCATAACCCCAAGCAATAACTGAAGCTTCAAGCGGATGGGACTGAATAACTTTTACTTAATTATTAGAGTCTTAACAATAGTAGCTACATTTAGGGGCTTTGATAAACCTTTGTTCATAACAACAATATAAAATATAGCCTACACATTTAGCTGGAGAAAAAAAAAACGATAAAACAAAACATAAATCTAAAAAAGAGAATGATTCTTGTCTGTCTTATAAAGTTAATCTACCCCTATAATTGGTTGTGGTGTTATAGTCTATGTTCTTATACTAAAGAACTTTATGTATTATGAATATTCACAAAATATGAATGAAGTGTATTAGCTTTTGAGCAACAGACTCGTTTAATACAAAGTCTTTTTCATAAAGAGCGCACACCTTTAAAAAACAGAGGTACGTTTTAAGTAGCTCTGTACCAAGAGCTGTTGGTTACCCATAACCAAGAGTGGGTAAAGATGGCATTTTGTATACCTTTAAATCTCAGTGCCTAGCACATGTCCGTTTGATGGATGAATGGTTGAAAGCACGAATAAGTAGACTCGAATGAGTTAGGAGAATAATTCCGACTGTTTACCCTCAACTAAGCCACCTCTCCCATCTGCAGAGTGAATGTAGGAAGCTTAGGACAAAAAAAGATTAGCTCAAAGATACATCGTCAAGGAATTATGCATTATAAAAAGTATTCACTGGGCTTCCCTGGTGGCGCAGTGGTTGGGAGTCCGCCTGCCGATGCAGGGGACACGTGTTCGTGCCCCGGTCCGGGAAGATCCCACATGCCGCGGAGCGGCTGGGCCCGTGAGCCATGGCCGCTGAGCCTGCGTGTCAGGAGCCTGTGTTCTGCAACGGGAGAGGCCACAACAGTGAGAGGCCCGTGTAACGCAAAAAAAAAAAAAAAAAGTATTCACTGATGACCCACAATAAAATTAATGGAATTTAAAAAAATTCTCTTTTCAGAAGAGACATGCTGAGACTAAACAACTTGGCATACTTGAGATAATGAGATCAATAAAGACTGGGTCGAGCAAAGGCAATTCATTTGTTTTCTGCAGTTTTCAAAATCACCAAAAGTTTATAAGTGGTTCCCAATGGAATTCGTCACACGTTTTCCAACGGAACATGCAGTAAATGGGGATTAGGTTCTTCGGTGAGCCCATTTTTTAAAAAACATGTGAGGTTTACAGTAAAGAATCACACATACAGTTTGTGAATGTCACAAAGGTCCCAAAAGCAGAGTGAAGGGACAGAAATCCAGCAGTGCTTGCAGTCAGCCCGTGGAAGGGACACTTTTTGTAGTTCTATAAGGAGGGTACCTTTTGGAATTTATCCTCTTAGAGGGATTGCCTTTGGTTGTTCTCTTAAAGGTACCTCTGGTTTGTGCTAGAGACTGCTTATAACTAAACAGTGAATTGAACAATAAGCCACAAGCATTGTTTCAGTGGGAATCTGAATTCTGAGTCTTCACTGAGGAAGCCACACTCGCATTTCTCCAGGATTCCCTGCAGGAGCAGGGACTCCTGGTCCCTTTTCCTGTGTTTCATAAGCTCTGGGAGTAGAGCATTCCCTGGCTCCTGTAGAACAGGAGGGACACAAGAGGCCGGGAACTCTTGCGAGGGCCAGGATTTTGAGCACCAGTGGCTTCTGTCCCAGAGAGTGGCCGAGCAGAAGCTGTGGAGGTCAGAGTCTCTGTGAGGGCTTAGGCTTCTGGAAATGCCAGGCTTGGTATAGAAGGAGTAGCCATAAGTACACAGGAAGTGGGGCAGATAGAAAAGTGTGTGTGTGTGTGTGTGTGTGTGTGCGCGTGCGTGCATGTGCACACACTTAAGTATTTGAACTTCTCTGGGGAAGTTGACAGCAGGAAGACTTCTGCACTGTCAGGGCAAGTGTGATGCTGGGGTACCCAGGAGGAGTTGCTAGAGGGTGGGATGGATGTAATGACCTCTGTTCATCGCTGTTGGGAGGAAAGGAGACTTGTCGTGTGTTAGTGGACCGCGGTGAGGACTCCCACCACTGGTGGAGCATGAGAAGGTGGAGTTCATTCACCTACAACATTTACAAGTTTGGCATTTTGAAGTCAAGGCATTTCTGTAGGTGAACAATAGATTCTTACTATCATAGCCCTGAATTTTGAAATGCTGTATATCAATATGTTCAGTCTTCATTTGTTCTTTCTTAGTTCTTCGGTATCGAGAAAGCCAAAAGAGGACAGATAAATCCTCAGTTTCAGGGCTTCCCTGGTGGCGCAGTTGTTGAGAGTCTGCCTGCCAATGCAGGGGACACGGGTTTGAGCCCTGGTCTGGGAGGATCCCACATGCTGCGGAGCAACTGGGACCGTGAGCCACAGTTACTGAGCCTGCGCATCTGGAGCCTGTGCTCCACAACGGGAGAGGCTGTGATAGTGAGAGGCCCGCGCACCGCGATGAAGAGTGGCCCCCGCTTGCCACAACTAGAGAAAGCCCTTGTGCGGAAACGAGGACCCAACACAGCCATAAATAAATTAATTAATTTTTAAAAAATCCTCAACTTCACATTATGATGATGTTCTCCAAACTTAAGAAGACCAAGTCACATTAATTAGAACCCATTTCAATAATTTTTTTAAAAAATTTGAAAACGAGACACTCAGCTCACTTGGAGGTGTGCTGTAGTAACAGTATTAATCAGTTGCAAATCCACATTAATCAGTCCTGCCTCGAAGTAAAATTACTAATCAGCTTGATGATCTAAGCAATTGTCTGAGGAAGTGAGTTTGTCTTAGAAAAAGTGGTCATGGAAAAGTTAAAAAGAGAGAGAAAGCAAGCAAAGGAAAGATATTCATGTTAGTTTTACTTCATTTATTTCAGTACTAGATCTGCTGATAATAGAATGACTGAGTTTTGGTATGTAGTTCTGAACGAATAATTACTCCTTTTGATTGTGTCCTCTTATCTCCATCTAGAGAGAAAGCTGTGTGTAAATGTGTCAGTGCAGGAAGAGTTCCTTGGGGTTTTTCTCCTTTGCCCTGTCTGGGGTGGGAGTTGGGGGGCAAAGCTGGTATTCCCTGGAGACTAGTGAATAGCATATAGGCTGAGGCCACATGTGACATTAAGTAGGCTTAAACTGAGGCAGGACTATCATTTCATTTAGCTGTTTCAGCCCAGAAAGAGGTGAGCAAGAAGAAATTCAGACTAGTCATTGGCCACTGTGAAGCTAAAAAGGTGGTTGGCTTGATAGAAATTGTCAGGCTTTCACTGATAATGTAGAAACTCAACCATACAAGAAAACTGAGGTTATCCCATCACGATGAAGCATCCCCAAATCTAAGTGTAATCTCCCTATAATCAACAGAAACTCTTTTGGGGAAGGTGGGTTAGGGAGTCGAAGATGGCAGTTAGGGGGTGTTACCAAAGAAATATTTTCAGCAATTCTCTTATACCTAGTGATGATTATCTTAACAATTGATTTGGGGCCCTTCTGTTGAAGAAACCAAAAATCTACTGAGAGCGTATTGTAAGATGATGGAATAGAATATTGGACCCAATACGATTGTGTCACCTTGTACTTGGATCCTGATTAGAGGTCTTCCTGCCTCTCGCAGGTGAGGGCCCTGATAGCTTTGCCCCAGTTTTTAGTGTGTCCCCTCCCAGCATCTCCATTTAGACACATCATTTGCATTCAGAGAATAGAGAAGCATTAACCACTACATAGGGTCAAACCTGTAACTAAGCAATGAGAAAAACCAAGCAAAACGGAAATTGTTTGTAAAGTAGGCCTCTTCCCAATCCGAACTTCCATCGCTGCAAACTTTAAATCTTAGGCATCTCAGTCACTGAATCTGCCCCAGTAAGAAAGAAAATTGTGAATTAAACTTATTTTGCAAGAAAAAAAAAACAAAAACTAAAGAACATATTTGTAGATAAAGCCAAAGGAAAAATAGGATGTGGCACATATACTAGCTATGAAGGTTGGGGTTTAGTATTTTAGGTTGTAGCTGGTATTTTGGAGTCAACAACAAAATCTTCGAATTTTAGGTTACTTCTCTCGAAGGCTGAACATTTTTAGGACACAATTTTTAGTTTATCCTTAAATTTCCTCCTGTATGGCTTGGCAGACATGAAAGTTTGAGAACCTCAGAAAAACCACGTCAAAAGAACCTGCTTTGGAGAGATCACGGGGGTGTGGATTTGGTTGATGACACAGACTATTGAGTCCTTACAGAGAATTGTTTGTCTTCCGTTTTTAGATGGCTTTAATTCCTCCAAATTGCTCCTTGAATAATAGGAAAAAGGCAATTTGAATTTCAGTGACAGATTGGACATAACAGGTTGCAACTATTAGGTCTAATTTTACCATACTGAGAAATAAAATTGCCTAAACATAAACATCGATCACTGATGCAGTAAATTAATTTGTACAGAAAAAGTAGTTTAACTGCAGTGCACATTAAATATAGAAAAATTTCAAAATTACTGTTCTCTGAATTAATTTGTACACTTGTTTACTTGTTAAAAGCACGCATAAATTCTTTCTTTTTTCCTAAGGCAGTGTGGGTTTGAATTGAGTAAGAAAGAAATATCAAAAGTGGCAAGGAAATACAGAGAAATGTACATCACACAAAATGACATGAATACTTGAAAATAATGTATTTTTTTGTCTTTCATCTTTGTGTTTAGATGCTATCTAGCATGTGCTTTGTTTTTGAATCTGTCCATAGGATCACTAAAGATGTGCTCATTTCCCCCCCTCATTATAACAAGATAAATGTGATGTTTTCATAGCCTTGACTTACGTTTGTAAGAATCGGAGGCCTGGAGTAATTAGAAGGGTTTTATGGTTTGGTTCCTCCGTGAGTTTACAGTCAAAGGCGTCCTAGGGCTTGGAACTGTTAACTTTGCCTTCGTGAGCAATCTGACCCAGGAATTCCTTTGTATTTAACACTTAAAAAAATCAGGGAACATGTTTTCATTGTTACCTGTAATTCCATTATGAGGGATGCATGGTAAAGTTTGGATGGTATCTTTGTAGATTGTTCCAGCCTCCGTAGAACTGGAGCTGGCAATGTGCTGCTGTTTGATACCATCTCCTGCCTACAGTTTTCAAGGACAGTGGTTCGATTCAAATACAATTCTGATAAGTGGCAGGTTTTCGTGTTTTTAATGCCTTGACAAGGGCATCACTCTCAGGAGAGGGAGGTGAAACCGTTTGGACGAGGATTCCGTCTCTGCTCCTTTGTGCTGACACACTAAGATAATGGACAATTAAGAGAGCCTTCACCGCAGGTGAAAGGATGGGGTTATCACTAATATAAAGGAGCCCATGGGGTGCTGGGGGATGAAGGAGAAGAGGAATGGGAATTTTTAAAAGGAATATAAAACACACAGATGAGATGCCTAATAACTGTTCACATATTGCTCTTTCACAGGGAATAATGGTGAGTGAGTGGAGTGTTCAGTGTTGCTTCCTGTAACTTAAAAAAAAAAAAAATCTGGTTCATTGCATTTGACCCAAAGTATGCAGAAAACTTCCCCCTGTGCTGGTGTAGGGAGCCCAGACAATAAAGGGATTTGTTTTTGTAGAGTCTGGCTCTTAGACTGCCTTCCATGGGGTTTTGCAAATTGACCGCTGATAGTCTAAGGCAGTGGTTGTCAACCTTGACTGCTTTCCCCAGGGGCCCCCGCGACCCTAAGAGAGTCTGATTTAGTTGGTCTGGGCAGGGACCCAGTATTTTTTAAAGCTCCTCGGACAATTCCAAGGTGTACCCGGGTTGTGGGCTATTGCTACAGAGTTTATAACAGAAGGATCAAGCCCCTCAGTATTTGGTTTCCCTGGCAGACTGTGTGATTCTTGAAGAGATTTGAATAATGGTGTGTATGCTGCTATCAGAGAAGGTGTGTACTGCATACGTTTCTAATAACCACCTAGTGTTTGTGTGGACCGCACGGTTAGCATTCGGGTGCCTCTGGAAAGAAGTCCCTCCTCTCTCCACTACTGTTTCTCACTTGCCCTCACTGTCTTTTAGTTTCTGTTTGCTTTTTTTTTTTTTTCTAGATTATTGAAGCCTCCTCTTCCTGGGATAGCGTCATTATGCAATTTAGTACCCGGCAACTTTGTTCGTGCTCTTCTTAATCTGATAGGGGCAGCTGTTCTGCACGCATGTACATTACAGGGGGATGTTTCTCATACCATTTAGCACTCAGAAAAGTGAGACAGTCCTGAGTATCTCCAAACTGAGTAGAGAGGTTAACTGATTTTCTTTTGACTTCAACTTTCATTTGTCTCTGAGAGCCCCCAAAGACAATAGAGCACACTGCTTCTGGTAAGTATGGGTTCTCCTCAGAATGAAGAGATGTGTGTGATAAGATGGCTTGAAAAAAAGAGAGAGCTTGAGGGAAAGGAATAGGAGGGGAGGGAGAGAGAAGTATGTTAACTGCTTTGACTGCAAAATACCCCCTGGTAGCCAGAGATAAGACACCTTGAGCTACTCAGAAGACCTTAAACAGGATGTAAATGAAGCCAATAAAAATCATTTGAGATCAAGCTATTTTTCTACTCCCCTCCTATTTCCAGCTCTGACAGCAGAAGGCTTAATTTACTGTATGGCATTCTGCACTTACGTGCAGAACCCAGGAAGTTGCCAGCGACTGATAGGAGCCAGTGCAAAAAACAAGATATCTACGGGTTCGAGAGAGGGCCAAACTTAAGGCATTTAATCAGCAATCCTAGCCACACCTTCCTGAGTGGAGAAAGAGAATTGCTGATCTTCGGAAGCCCCCTTCCCTCTTCCCCTCCTCCTCCTCCTTCACTTATTCATTTGCTTTGTCTTCAGTTTTATGACGACCTTCATTCTTTGAAATGGTTCACAGGGTGAGCAGCATTTCATAGCCTATTGACATTTCTCATCAAGCTAACGCAGCTTGAAAGTAATTATCCACCAAAGTTTAGGAGTTAGACCTTTCCATGTTCACATTTGAAAGGAGCTGTTTACTCACAACTTCGTATCCTAATCGTGTAACATCCAGCCTTTATGTACTTGGAACTTTATAACTCTTCAAAATGGTTACTGTCTTTTTCTAGAAATTCACAGGCTGCTGCCAACAACACTCTTCTATAGAGAGGAAGTGACTTATGGGAGGTAGTTGAACTTGACACTGAAAAGATTTGAAGCTTGGAGTCCTACTCGTAGTGGGAGGAGGCAATGTTAAGGGATGGGAAGGCAAAGGATAATGACGTCCTTTTCTTTCTGGAAAAGCTGCTTCTTGGAAGAACTGGGATTCATTTTGGTCTCTGAATGAGGGAGAGAAAGCTCTCCGTCTCCCTTGCTCTAGTGCGGAGCGGCAAATATGGAAAAGGCACAGCCAAGCGGAGCAAACATGAAGCAGAGGATTTCAATGATTCAGAGGCGATAAAAGACTACAGTGGTTTTCAAACTCAGGAATACAGGGGAAGCACCCTAAAAGCTTGCTAACAATGAGGATTTCTGAGCCCCATCCCTAGAGGTTCAGAGTCAGTGGACCTGGGCAGGGGCGTATGTGTGGGAGTTTGCATTTTCAACCACAGTTCAGGTGACTGGGGAGCAGGTGGTGGTGGATTATGCTAAGAAACGCTGCCCTCGGTCATCTGGTTGGGGCAGAGGGTCGCCCTTTGGTTTCATTGTGTGAAGTCGTGGTAGCTGCAGTAATCACAGAGGAAGGGGAGCTTAGAGGAAGGTGAGGAGGACCCTTCGTTGTATCCCTCATTGGATGAGTGGCAGGAATTGTGGTTCCAGAGGCAAGAGCATGAGGAAGGTGAAGCTGACCACGCGCTAATTTGATGGAACCTTTCCTTCTGCTTTTATTTGCCAATACCTGACCCAACGAAACCACTCCCCTCAGAGGAGAGGACGGAAGGAAGAGACGGAGGGGGAGAGAGATTGTTAAGGAAAACCAGAGGGGGGTGTGTGTGTGTGTGTGTATGTGTCTGTGATTTATCTAGCTCGTAGCCAGAAGTAAAAATAAGGTAAGAAATAAGCTGTCATGATGTGTCAACAGCAGATTACAGGTTCATAGAATTGTTAGGTTTTTGTTTTCCTCTGTACATGCGTGTACACGTATGTCAATTAGCATAAATTGGTTTTGTAGTAGGAAAAGAAAACCACAATGAAATCTTTAACAGCAACAACCAAAGAGAATAATGTGAAACACTATTTTAAGTTCACTCATTTACCCATAGAAACTACGTGACTGGGTGGCATTTGAGGCAGTTGTTGTTTCAGTGGGAGGGTAGGGAAGGGTGGACTCTGGGGGAGTTACCTGACACATAGACCAAGCTGCTTGCCTGGACACGGGGGCACTAGGGCTTGGGTTCTAGTGCCCCCATCAGCTGCTATTGTTAGTGCAAGATTATAACCTGTTACTCATCCTCACCCATCTGTGTGTTCATCTGTAAGATTAGCACTTGTTTTTCCCTAAAGTCTAAGACTTCTCACAGATCTTAAATCTAGTGTTTCATATATATGAAAAGGTAGGAGTGACAGCCTTGAGTTTTTTTTTTTCTCTGTGTAGGCTTCAATCAAATTCATTTATTTTCTTTCCTTTGATCCCTCAAGTCAGACCCAGAGGTAGGCATAACCCATGCCAAACAACATCAGGTCATCTTAAGAGAAAAGAGTAGAGCTCAGATGTGGGAGGAGGCGTTGTGAAGATTCAGAAACCAGCACTTTCTTACAGACAACATTGAGTCAGTCAAGATCCCAGAACTGTGCTAGTCGGTTTTATGTCTTTGGGTATTGGAGACATGATTTTGCAAGGGTCAGTAAGCCTTGCAAATACAGATATATGCTATCCATATTTCCCTTTTCAAAAGCAAATAAAACAAAAACAAAGAAACAGTGCTGTAAATTTCTCTATGAAAATTATTCAGAATTGGTGCATTTCACATGTGAACTAAGCAGTTACATGTCAAATTCTTTATTATCTGACTAGAGTTTCTTAATCTACTCTTATTTGTATCAATATTAGTACGCTCAGTTTTCGTTGGAATTTTGTGTCCTCTGTGTTGGGTGCTGGAGGGATAGGGGTCTTTACGTCCTTGTGAAACAAGTGCAGATGGAGTCTCCAAGGCTCCCAGACTCCAACCAGCCCTTAACTCCCTTGTTACTGTGGCCACACTGCCTTGTATCCTTTTCTTATACATTGTTTTGTTATGTTAAAATTATCTTGGATTTAGGAAAAATGAAATAGTATTACTTGGAGGTATCATGGGGTTTTTAAGGACTGACTCTGTCACCAGTTTTCAGATATTTGGCAAGAAACTTCATCTTAGTTACATATATAAACAGACATATATATGTAACACACACACATATATATAAACACACATGTATATATACATACACCTATATTTTAATACAATTATACATACGCATATGTGTAAACTATATAATTGAGTATACAAAATATATAATTTAATAAAATAATATAATTATATGTAATATATATTAATCGGTAAAAAAATAGCATCATAAAGACTTCCCCTAATGAAGTGTTTCATTAAGACATGATTGCACATTTACTCATATTAAGTGGCAAATTACTATGATTAATACTTTGCAGTGAGAAATAGCAAAGATATTTCAAAAATGTATGCCTTGATTTAACATAGATCATTCAGTCTGTTCTGAACATCAGTCAGTCCTGCATAAAAATATACATGCACACATAGCCCGTGCCATACTTTTGACTAGTACTGGTTCCCATAAATAAATTACCAGGACTGTTAACAAGAAAAAAGATGATAGAATGAACTGGTTTGAATTTTATTTTTATATTCATTCTAGGGAAGAGTAAATTGAACCAAAAGTGAGAAATAGAAAACAAAGGGAGAATAAGGTACCTGGAAAATCCATTAAATTGATAATCAGCATTATTTTCAGGATTGCCTTTTTCAAATTTTGCCTAATTAGGTAAATGAAAAAAAAAAACTACATGAATAAGCATACTGATATTAATGATCTGTGTAGAAATACTTTGTTATGCCCTAATTAGAGTTATTTTAAGAACATACTTTTGTCCTTTGCAGTTTATAAGCATTACCTCATTTAAAATAGATGACTCCTCGGACTTCCCTGGCGGTCCAGTGGTTAAGACTTTGCCTTCCACTGCACAGGGTGCGAGTTCGATCCCTGGTCGGGGAGCTAAGATCCCACATGCCTCACAGCCAAAACACCAAAACAGAAAACAAAAGTAATATTGTAACAAATTCAATAAAGACTTTAAAAATGGTCCACATCAAAAAAATCGTTAAAAAAATAAAATAAATGACTCCGTATATCATTTGTGTTACTTGGGATCCAACATCACTTTTCAGTTTTAGTTTTACTATGTAAAAGTTAATGATGAAAGTTAATGATGTGAAAGTTAATGATTCTGTTGAAACACCATAGAAATTCTGTCCTGTGAGGACGCATTGGCAATTTGTCCTGTAGATCTCGACATATGCATAAAATCTCAAGATAGTGTAGCACCCTCCCAATTTTTAAATACCACCATAGCATATAACTTCCCCATAAAATGCATAAACACTGATTGAGGAGTAGGCAACACAAACTAGTTTGAGTTGCAGCTGCCGTGTGGTTGGCTAGGTGCACTCACTAGCTTTTCTACTTCAGCCTGACAACTTGTGTGAGACAGTCTCTGCCTTAAAATAAAAAATGATTATTTGTCCCAGATCTTAATTCCTATCATATTTTAGACACATGAACATCAAAATCAAGAACACTGATGTCCACCGTATTATAATACCAAATGGATAATTGTAATATTTCCCCCCTAATCTTTGTAACAGCTTTTTCTATATTAGCGCACCGTATTTATCACTTTACTGCACAATGAACCCACAGGGGGTGCTAATTGGTCATTAATTAAATTTTAGCCTTTCAACACTTTTGTATTCTCCAGTGGCTTTATCTGCAGTGAAGTATACGGTGTGGCCTTTTTAAACTGCCAAAAATTCATGTCAGCTTTACTGCTGCCGTGGATAAAATACAGGTGAAATTCAGCTCGAGTGAACACCATTTCAGGACTGTTATAATTCCTTGTGACCAAAAGTTCGCCAGCCTTGGACCAAAGCCTACATGTTGGAAAGTATTCAGTAGAGTTCAACATGACAAAACATTCTCATAGACCAGACTCCTCTTTGAAATACAGAATTTGATCTCTTTGTTTAAAAATTCTAGTGTGTAGGGCAGTTCTTCGAAAAACCATTAACATGGTGGAATGATTTTTCTGAGGTCCATCATTCACTAATGAAGCCATTTTCAAACTCAGTTTTGTTAGTGGAAGAATCCCTTTTATGTTATGCTACCCCAGTGAAGAGGTTAATTTAAAATTACTAATGATTAACATGGTAGCACTGAGAAATTTGCTGAGTATATTTCAAAAGGTGTGGCTAGGGGCTTCCCTGGTGGCGCAGTGGTTGAGAGTCCGCCTGCCAATGCAGGGCACACGGGTTCGTGCCCCGGTCTGGGAGGATCCCACATGCCGCGGAGCGGCTGGGCCCGTGAGCCATGGCCGCTGAGCTTGCGCGCTCGGAGGCTGTGCTCCGCAACAGGAGAGGCCACAACAGTGAGAGGCCCACGTACCACCAAAAAAAAAAAAAAAAAAAAAAAGGTGTGGCTATATTTTCAAAGCTTAATAGGTATATTTCACACTAGAGCAAAGGATTTTGAAGCAAAGTAGAATTTGCCCTTGAGAAATTTCTAAACAGGTAAAATAGTGAGATATTGGGCTGGAGTCAGAACTATGGGATGTGGCTTCAAGATTTTGAATGCAAGCCATCCCATTGTGGGGATTTTATTCCACTAATGGATTAATCACAGCTTGCCAGTGTGTGCTGCTATTAAAGAATGAGCTCCTGCACATTGATTTTCAAGATAACTACTATTAGTGTTCAGATTTTTTTTTTGTATTTTGGTTTATTTTTATTTTTATTTTTTTTAAATTTTTGACCACATGGCTGGTGGAATTTTAGTTCCCTGACCAGAGATTGAACCCGGGCCCTCAGCAGTGAAAGCACAGAGTCCTAACCACTGGACCGGCAGGGAACTCAATTCCTATTTCTTATTTTTAAACAAAAATGCCTTTTAAGTCCTTTAAAATTCTTAGAATTTCAATATGAAGAAAGCAACCACTAAATTATAGTTAATTTTTATTCCTCTGTAATGTTTTCACATTTATCAGTTATAACCTAACGGTAACTTTGACTTTTAGAGTAGTAGTAATAATTTAGTACATGTTTATATTGTAGCAGTTCAGAAAGCTCTTTCATACAATGTCATGTTTGATTCTTATTATATCAACTATGGGGAAAGCTAGAATTTTTCTGATATTATAGACAAGGAGGCCAAAACTTTTTTTTTTACTTTTTTTTTTACTTTTTTTTCTTTTTGGCGGTACGCGGGCCTCTCACTGTTGTGGCCTCTCCCGTTGCGGAGCACAGGCTCCGGACGCGCAGGCTCAGCGGCCATGGCTCACGGGCCCAGCCGCTCCGCGGCATGTGGGATCTTCCCGGACCGGGACACGAACCCGTGTCCCCTGCATCGGCAGGCGGACTCCCAACCACTGCGCCACCAGGGAAGCCCAGAGGCCAAGACTTAAAAAAAAAAAAAATATATATATATATATATATATATAGTAATTTATAGAGTTCATAAGCTAGTTATCAGACCTAAACACATAGTAGGTGTTTGATAAATGTTGGTTATATGAATGAATAAATGAAATAAGCAATGAAGAAGTACTTCAAATTCTTTGTGGTATGAGGTCATATATAAATACAAGACTTCTAAGTAACGAAAACACGCCTTTTAACTCAAAATAGTTGAGATAAAAAGAAAACAGACTTGGGAAATTCACCGTGATGATGGCTGTCATTATTAAAGGAGAGATAAATACATTAAATGATGTAGAACGCTCACAGCCACAGCACTGTAAGCAGATGTGTAGCATATGATTGCCAATTACTGAACGCCAAGAGGTTGGTGCTTATCGCTAGTTATATATATTTTTAAGTGAGCCAAAAGATGGAAACAGCAAAGCTGTGCTCACCCCCGTACGTAACTGGAAACCGCTTTTCCTTCTGTCTGGCTTCAGAAACACGTCTCAGTTTCCGTGAGAGAGACGATGACTGTTCTTTAACTGGTTTCACGTCAGCTTTTTCCTCCGATTTGAGAGGTGGAGTTAAGTGTGAACTGCTTAAGAATGCACTGTTTTCTGTTTAATTTGGCGGCGGAAGATGGAATTCATTGAGCTCCGTCTGTTCAAATGAACTTTAAGCAACAGCAAGCGAAACATTTGTACTTCTCCGCACACGTAACAGAACTGTGTCTGGTGAAAGAGACAGCTTGGATATAAAGCCCAGGATTACCTAAGGAGGACAGCGCAGGGGTGATACCAACTTATCTCTTTGGCTCATCCAAAGCATTAAAGGATTGTTGGGGAAAGTGAGCCTTTTTTTTTATTAGAGAGTATTGAAAGGAAAAAAAAATAACCTCTGAGCTCTGATATCTGGAATTCATCTTGACTGTGTTAAAAAATGTGCTCCTCCAACTGCAGCTCCCACAGCTGCTATCATTAATGAGTGACCACCCTTTTCCCTCCTAACCTAATTGTTAATGCATTTAATTGGTCCTTCCAGAACAGTTTGTAATATTACAGAATTTAAAAGCGTCTGTGAATTATAAGTAATTTTCAAGTTCACTTTTCTCTTTTGAACACCCAGTAAAGAATATTCCTTTTCAAGTAGTTAAATAAGTTCCATGACAAAGGAGTGAATTTAATGTGGGACGGTTGATTTTTTTAAAAAGTGTGATAGCTATATTACTAAAGTTGCAGCCTTTCTAAAACTGTTGACACTTCTGTTGAGAATGAAAGGAAACAATTGTGTAATAATGCATAATGATTTATTTAGAATGACCATATCCTTCAGCAATTTAGATCATTGCTTTAAAATGTATTGTGCAATTTGGTGAGATGATTTTAAATACGATGATGCAGAGTTGTTACTGTGATGGCTCTGGGTTAACATGACAAATATCCTTGTTACCTGTGTCTGTTAAACACACATTTCAAAATATTGTTCTCTCTTGATAGCACCTAACTTCTCTCAGCCTTTGTGCATACCTGTGTATTTCCCTCAAGATTCTCAGTTTAACTGTCTTAAGGTATCTTAAGTTAATGAGTGGAAAAAGGACTATGAACTCTAGTATGAAAGTTCAGAACTGCTCCTAGAGCATGCTGGTAGAGAGAAAGAACCATTTTCAGCCAATGGAGGAAATAACCTGGAAATTTCCTTTGGTCTCATGCTTTCACCTACTGTCCTACGCTTAAAAAAATCATCTACTAAATGAACTTATTTTGATGTTAAATAATGCAGTGATTGTACTGCTAGTGTTTTGAGGGATAAGAGAGGTAATTTCCGAAGTCCACACTTGGCTTTGGAATTACGTAGCAAAATACTTGTTCCAAGGTTATCTGTCAGTAAAGGCCCAAGATTATATCATATGTATAATAATTTAATACTTGGGTGTATGGTCCATTACCTTTTAGCTATCACCAACAATTTATATTTTATTTTCTTGGTGGCCAAATATACAACTGTGAATGCTTAAGGCACTATTTGGGCCAGTCCCTAAAGCTGATATTCCAGTGGTTCAATTAAAGAAAAGAAAATGTTAAAATATGTTTATACTGCACACATTAAGAAGCTTACATGTGAAAAGGTACATGCATGCACCACATGTAAGTGTTTTTGTTTACATATGCAGCTTTTCCTTCAGCGATGACAGGTGCCCTAGAGATATTCACTAATCCTTGTAACACCCCAGAGGGTAAGTAGCAAGAATTATCATCTTCATACTGCAGGTGAAATGCCTAGGTAGGGGCAGATTAAATGACTTGGCCAGGTCACTCCCTAAGTCAGTTATGAAGCTAGAAATAAAACTCCGGACTCCTGACTTTTAGTTCTCATTCTGAGTTATTGCTCTTCGAAGAGAGAGAGAGGTACCAGAGCTGTCAGTATTCGGGCTTCTTTTCCTCACTTGAAAAGTCACCAGTGATGTAAATCCTGTCCCCGTTAAAGAAATCTTGCTGTGTGGCACTTGCACACACATGATACTGGGTCCCCGAGGGCAGTTTAGTGAGTTCTCTGCCTTTACAATGAATGAGCTCAGGGAGCAAAAGGACATCAGTAAGCCAGCTTCTCGTGGGCCCAGCCCTACGAAGAACTAAATGTATTGGAAGTTTCCATAACTTCAGAGATTCGGATCACTTCTTTAACATGTACAGTGAGTCAATCCACTTTGTTACTTGACTTCCTCCTTAATAATTTCAGGATTGCCCGTACTGTTGGAGTCAGCATTCTAAAATTAGGCTTGGTCCCTGCCCTCCAGAAGCGTGTACTTTACCCTAAGACTACGACATGCTTTATGGTGCAAAAATAAAGAGCTTGAGCATCACCCCAAACCTTCCTGTGCATCTTCTCTTCCTCCTTCTTTGACCTTATTTTTTTATTGGCTACTTCAGTTGGATTTGAAAGCCAAAGAATGGCCAGACCCTCAGCATTTTTCTTCCACAATGACAGGCTGTAGACGGACATTATCAGCCCCCCATTTGGCAACCCAGCAGCCCTTCCCAGGGTGTGTTCGTCTGTCCATCCCCCAGTAGCCAGGGTAAAATCATAGCCAATCTTTGCTCTCTCCTCCAGGGTTGGGACATGAGGGGCGATGGCTCATGTCACAGAGGTACTTTGTGCTCTGGCGTCTTTTTTTTTCCTGCACAATCCCTCCTTCTAATACGACTTCACTTTTCTGTTAGTGAGCACTTTCCCCCATAAATAGGACCGAACAGGTGTTGCTCTGCCGCTAACTGAGTTTCCAGCTGTCATCCTCCGACGTAGACCCAGCAAAATCTGTTGTTTGGTCCTTTCAGGCAGACTAGAGAACCATCAAGCCCGAGATGGAGGTCTTCCTTGCAGGATACGGCAGTTTTTTTGCCAGAAGATGGTCGGGAAAGCCTGGCTGGCTAACAAAGACAGGCCTTCAGCTGCTGGGTGTAGTTCCAGTTCTGCATCCCCTTTGGCAGGAGCACAGAGGCTGCTGCAGTGTGGCCAGCCAGCAAAATTAGGAAATAAGGACCTCTTTTATTTACTCAGGCTGCTGAATCATGGGCATTCCTGTCTGCTTGGAGAAAAGTCAGGCGGCTCTCCTTTCCACTGAAAGTCTCAGGAGTGTTCGAGACTTTCATCTCCGAGTGTTCACACACTTGTTTTAATGTGCTTTATGGAAATGGTGAAACTCAGCAAGTACAGTTGCTGTAGAAAAACATCTGCACTAACTATGCACACAGATTTGCATCTTTAAATAGACTTTTAGGCCACGGAGCTGGTTTCCAGCAAAGTTTTTTTTGTTGTTGTTGTTTTTTTCTTCTTCTTCCCGTTGTAAGAGCTGTAGCTCTCTGAGAGTCAGCTAGTGTGAAGTGACTGATTCCAAAAAAATTAAAATTTAACATGGACATGTTAAGTACTTCACATTGAAATGCAGAAAACGTACCATAACACAGAAACACACTTCTGTAAGAAGTAGCACTTAGTGAGTGTCAAAGGGTAAAAAAGTCCAAGTTGACTCAGTAACAGGAGTTGAAAGAATCCTCCACACTTTCTTCCAGATGAAAAAAAGAAATTGAAATTGTTTAAGTCTGTAGTAGCCATTTAAACATAGTTTGTGTTGTGAATGCCAAAAAGCTTAAGGTAATGGGGACGAGTAGCTTTCAAAGACTTGGGTAGACCTCGGAGAATGTTGGCAACACCACCACACCACAAAAGTCTGGGGAGATTCTGATACCCTTAGAGCATGGATCAACACCCCTGGGAGTCTTGTCAGTGAGTTCCTTGTGCATCCCAGGGAGAAAAGGCCCACTTACAACACTAGCAAATGAGCGTTTTACAATTTAGATTTTAAAACAGAAATCAGCCTTTCGTGAAACCTTTGCTTATTTTTCTAAAAGTAGCATTCCCTGCTCAAACTTTTTACTTCTGCTGAGTGTCCCTCAATCGCTCAGCCTAAGCCCTAATTAGGAAGCCGGTAGGTGATTTCCGTGTATCTCAGTTACAAAGACACATCATCTTCGATTATCACGTCCTCTTTATCCCAAGACCAAGTAATAGGGACAGGAGAGAGAGTGAAGAGAAGATTTCTAGTTCCCTTGAATCTTGGTTTGAGTAAAAACTTGATCCTGACCCTCAGCTCACTTGACTATATTTGAAATTTATAAGCTTAGGAGAACAGGTATGTAAGAGGTATAGTCAGGCATGGCCCACAGACAAGAACCTGATTTAAGCATGGTGTCATGTTTATAATGGTCTGTTGCTCAATAATTCTTGGTGCATTTGTATAATGATATATCATGCCTGGGCATAATCTGCAATTTAATAATAAATTCACTTGCTGAATTTTCAGGCTCAGTAGCTCTGTTCTTTCAGTCTAGATGCATGACAAATTCTGATTCATTGTTTTCCCCAACTGTACAAATGAGATGATGTGTTTGAAAATATTTTTAAGTGAAACAACAGGATGTAAGCCTAAACAAGGAATGTGTGGAAAGTGGTAGATTTTCTTCTTAGAATGCTGAGCAAATTTAATAGAGAGTAAACTTTTTAATTAGGGGAAAGATTTCCAAACTTTGGTTTGTTTTAGGGCTACCAGCCTTAGGTAGCTTATGTCTTCTAAGGGGAAAGCTAGACCATCATTGAAGTTTTTGTTTTTAATTTTTCAAAATTGTCTCTCTGTATGTTAGGTGATGTGTTTATCTGCATATATTCTTTATGTGTATTCACCCTTAAACTGAAATCACACCCACAATTGTCAGACTCTTTCTTATGCTGGAAACATGTTAGGTTATAGACGTATATAAATGAGGATGCAAAATCATGTGGTTTTCAACTTGTATTGCGAAGCTCTGTTGCAGTGGGCAGGGATCCAGGAATGGTGTTTGGTTGTTTTCTCAGAGTTAGATGGTTGCCATCTGGCATTGATAGTGAGATGGTGTTGTCATCAGTTTCTAGATGCAGGAAAGGAATGATCCTCATCTGTTTCCTGTGGATAAGCAAGAGGTTGATAATCTAGTAAAATCTTGTTACCTTAAAGAAAGCAGACGTGGAATTTGTTTACATAATGCTTGCCAGTTTCTACTTTTGTGTTAATAATATAGCTTGCTAGTGAACTTTAGCTTTGAAGAATTTGAAAATGTATTTGATCATATTCTAGTTGCATCTTATTGGAATACCCCAATAATATTCTAATTGAACCTACTATTCTAATAGAATCACTGTCTCCACCAGGCACACTCCATGGTCTTTACTTGTCTGCCTTTATGAAAAATCTGGCTCCTTTGGAGAATGAAAAGCTTTTACAATGTCTTCCGATCCTGAATGATAGATTGTTCTGAAAAGCCAGAAAGAGGTTTTACAACCTACTTGAGAAGGTCTCATTTTCCACTTGAATATTAAGAAAGTGACAGAAGTAAGAGGGTACACTAGCTACAAACGTGGTTAAAAAACCGCCCAATATAAAGCAGAGTTACTTTATGGATAACTTGCTAAGATTATATCTGGCTTTCAGGCTTGTTTGTCTTCTCTTTGTTACCCATAAATCTTTCAGCATTTAGCATAATCATTTATCACTTTTCCTGTTTCCAGTTTTTCACAAGTTGCTTTGTCTCTGCTCACCTCAAAGTGCAGGTCCTGTTTGGCTAAGGAAGTTCATGCTGCTGAAGCTTTTGCAAAAGGAAGAAATGGTGGGCCACCTCTTGAACTTTCCAAACAAAATACACTATTACAATCTGGCCCTTGTGAAACTCATTTTTTTCTTGATCCTGTCTGATCCTAGCTACATGTAATATCTAGCAGTACCCGTCTAACATCTAATAATCCATTTTCTGGCCTATGCTATTCGAATCTTACAGTTATTGAAGAAGTCCTGGTTGTCTTTTATTACACAAGACATAATTATTATTGTGTCTTCTGTCTTCTTTCATGTGCTTACTTTTTAATATTGTTTTGCTGCATGCAATAAGGTCTGTATCAATAAGAAGCCCATAAAAGATTCTGGTCTTCAGAATTGCCTTTTTATATAAAAACAAGCAAAATTCAGAGGGAATTTTTTATTAAATATTAGACATCTGGGTTGACTGCATTAATTTTAAATCATTCCTGTAATATTTCCTCTTTTCATTTGGTCCTTCAGATGCTCACATAATATGCAAATCATTTTAGAATGAACACAAAAGAAACATTAAATATATTAAAATCTGCATTTTAATAAAATTGTCAATGCATAATACATACGTTGCTTCTAAAGAAGAATGATAAAAAGTAATAAAAGGGTAATTTAGGCACAGAACTATTTAATATCTTTTTATATTTTACAATCCAGTGAAAAGTAAATGCAGAAGAAAAGCTTGGGGCTCGGATTTGAAAGTGTTCCACTCAAATATTCTCTCCTTTTTTTTTTTTCCCTGAAAGGTTCTTGTTGGTCCCACCCTGTGTACAGTACACTCACAGTGGTACAGTAAACTCACTCTTGAACTCTCAACACGGAAAATGAAACGTTCCGATGCTTTTTGTTGCAGATGGAGTGGATGTGGAAGATGACCCCACTTGCTCCTGGCCGGCTTCCTCACCTTCGAGCAAGGACCAGACTTCCCCCAGCCACGGAGAAGGTTGCGATTTTGGAGAGGAAGAAGGTGGCCCTGGACTCCCTTATCCATGCCAATTCTGTGACAAGTCGTTCAGCCGTCTCAGCTACCTAAAGCACCATGAGCAGAGTCACAGCGACAAGCTGCCTTTCAAATGCACTTACTGCAGTAGGCTGTTCAAACACAAGCGGAGCCGAGATCGCCACATCAAACTCCACACTGGGGACAAGAAGTACCACTGCAGCGAATGCGATGCCGCGTTCTCCAGAAGTGATCACCTCAAGATCCACTTAAAGACTCACACGTCCAACAAGCCATATAAATGTGCCATTTGTCGCCGTGGGTTCCTGTCCTCTAGTTCCTTACACGGACACATGCAGGTTCACGAAAGGAACAAGGACGGCTCCCAGTCCGGTTCCAGGATGGAGGACTGGAAGATGAAGGACACTCAGAAGTGCAGTCAGTGCGAGGAAGGCTTTGACTTCCCGGAAGACCTCCAGAAGCACATTGCAGAGTGCCACCCCGAGTGCTCCCCGAACGAGGACCGGGCGGCCCTCCAGTGTGTCTACTGCCACGAGCTCTTTGTGGAGGAGACCTCCCTGATGAACCACATGGAGCAGATGCACGGCGGGGAGAAGAAGAACTCCTGCACCATCTGCTCCGAGAGCTTCCACACCGTCGAGGAACTGTACAGCCACATGGATAGTCACCAGCAACCGGAGTCATGCAACCACAGCAACAGCCCTTCCCTGGTCACGGTGGGCTACACCTCCGTGTCCAGCACGACTCCGGACTCCAACCTCTCAGTGGACAGCTCGACCATGGTGGAAGCCGCCCCGCCAATCCCCAAGAGTCGAGGGAGGAAGCGGGCCTCTCAGCAAACCCCGGACATGACCGTCCCCTCGAGTAAACAGGCAAAAGTCACCTACAGCTGTATTTACTGCAACAAGCAGTTGTTTTCGAGTCTGGCGGTTCTGCAGATTCACCTGAAAACTATGCATTTAGATAAGCCAGAGCAGGCCCACATTTGTCAGTATTGCTTGGAGGTGTTGCCCTCCCTCTATAACCTCAATGAACATCTTAAGCAAGTGCACGAAGCTCAGGACCCAGGTCTGATCGTTTCTGCCATGCCTGCCATCGTCTACCAGTGCAACTTCTGCTCCGAAGTTGTCAATGACCTCAACACCCTTCAGGAACACATCCGATGTTCTCACGGATTTGCCAACCCTGCGGCTAAGGACAGCAACGCTTTTTTCTGTCCCCATTGCTACATGGGGTTCCTCACTGACTCTTCCCTTGAAGAGCATATAAGGCAGGTCCACTGCGACCTCAGTGGCTCCCGATTTGGGTCTCCAGTGCTCGGGACTCCAAAAGAACCAGTCGTAGAAGTCTATTCTTGTTCCTATTGTACGAATTCTCCAATATTCAACAGCGTTCTTAAACTGAACAAGCACATCAAAGAGAATCATAAAAACATTCCCTTGGCCCTGAATTATATTCACAACGGGAAGAAATCCAGGGCCTTGAGCCCCCTCTCTCCTGTGGCCATAGAGCAGACATCTCTTAAGATGATGCAGGCGGTCGGAGGTGCGCCTGCGCGGCCAGCGGGAGAGTATATCTGTAATCAGTGTGGTGCTAAGTACACGTCCCTGGACGGCTTTCAGACTCACCTGAAAACTCATCTCGACACCGTGCTACCGAAACTGACCTGTCCTCAGTGCAACAAGGAGTTCCCCAACCAAGAATCCCTGCTGAAGCACGTCACCATTCATTTTATGATCACCTCCACGTACTACATCTGCGAGAGTTGTGACAAGCAGTTCACGTCAGTGGACGACCTTCAGAAACACCTGCTGGACATGCACACCTTCGTCTTCTTCCGCTGCACCCTCTGTCAAGAAGTTTTCGACTCGAAGGTCTCCATTCAGCTCCACCTGGCCGTGAAGCACAGTAATGAGAAGAAAGTCTACCGCTGCACGTCCTGCAACTGGGACTTCCGCAACGAGACAGACCTGCAGCTGCACGTGAAGCACAACCACCTGGAGAACCAGGGCAAAGTGCACAAGTGCATCTTCTGCGGCGAGTCCTTCGGCACCGAGGTGGAGCTGCAGTGCCACATCACCACCCACAGCAAGAAGTACAACTGCAAGTTCTGCAGCAAAGCCTTCCACGCCATCATCCTGCTGGAGAAACACCTGCGGGAGAAGCACTGCGTGTTTGACGCCAAGACGCCTAATTGCGGCGCCAACGGGGCCTCGGAGCAGGCGCAGAAAGAGGAGGTGGAGCTGCAGACCCTGCTGACCAACAGCCAGGAGTCCCACAACAGCCACGACGGGAGCGAGGAGGACGTGGACACCTCGGAGCCCATGTACGGCTGTGACATCTGTGGGGCGGCCTACACCATGGAGACCCTGCTGCAGAACCACCAGCTGCGGGACCACAACATCCGGCCCGGGGAGAGCGCCATCGTGAAGAAGAAAGCCGAGCTCATCAAAGGCAACTACAAGTGCAACGTGTGCTCTCGAACCTTTTTCTCGGAAAACGGCCTCCGGGAACACATGCAGACCCACCTGGGCCCCGTCAAACACTACATGTGCCCCATCTGTGGGGAGCGCTTCCCCTCCCTCTTGACTCTGACCGAACACAAAGTCACGCACAGTAAGAGCCTCGATACCGGAAACTGCCGCATCTGCAAGATGCCGCTCCAGAGCGAAGAGGAGTTTCTAGAGCATTGCCAAATGCACCCCGACCTGAGGAATTCCCTGACGGGATTTCGCTGTGTGGTCTGCATGCAGACGGTGACCTCCACCTTAGAACTCAAAATCCACGGGACGTTCCACATGCAAAAGACGGGCAACGGGTCTGCGGTCCAGGCCACGGGGCGTGGCCAGCATGTCCCCAAACTGTACAAGTGCGCGTCCTGCCTCAAGGAATTCCGTTCCAAGCAAGATCTGGTGAAACTTGACATCAACGGCCTGCCATATGGTCTGTGTGCCGGCTGCGTGAATCTCAGTAAGAGCGGGAGCCCGGGCATCAGCGTCCCTCCCGGCACGAGTAGACCAGGCCTGGGCCAGAATGAGAACCTGAGTGCCATGGAGGGTAAGGGCAAGGCCGGGGCGCTGAAGACGCGCTGTTCCAGCTGCAACGTTAAGTTTGAGTCTGAAAGTGAACTCCAGAACCACATCCAAACGGTCCACCGAGAGCTGGTGGCAGACGGCAACAGCACGCAGTTGAAAACGCCGCAAGTATCGCCCATGCCCAGAATCAGCCCCTCCCAGTCGGATGAGGTAAACTCGCCTTTTTAATGTTTGCTCTTTAACCTCCTCGAGAATCTGTCTCCACTTTACGTTTACACTTTGCTCAGCTTTAATTATTGTCAGGTGCCGAGAGGTGTTTGGATCAAAATGCAGTGGTGGTTTTTCCCCCATAGCCATTAGCTAGCAATTACCTGCTTCTCGATAAGCAGCATTTTGGCTTGAATGGTGCAAAATAGGACTAATTCCAGACTCCCTAGGATATTGTCTTCTCTATGACTGAAGAGACCTGCACTCATGCCAACACTACCTGAGATCTGGAATCTCAGTGTAGCTTCACTGCGAGTTGAAATCCCCAGCTATGACTTGTGTGTATGGCAGAGAGATAATGACATAAAAGTAAAATGCTATGAGCCAACACTCTGGCTTAGAGTAAATTAAAGAGAATATATATGTTTGTGGATAACAAATTGGGTAGGGCTGGCTTTTTAATACCGTGTTGTCAGCACTCACTGTTTCTCTTTGTCTTCTGGGTAGTGAGGAAGATGTTTCTCACAACAGGATGTTTTCAAAGCCCCTACATTTATTAAGCGCCACACGGTCAACATTCGTTTTAAAGGCACTCTCCCCAAGTCTTCGCTCTCTGGGTTTGGGTTTCAAAGTGAACATGTTTTGGTTTTTTTTCTTAGTTGAAGAGTCGTTTTGGGTCTTTTTTCGCATAATGAGTCTGAAAAACAAGTTCATTTACAGTGAAATAGTTTTGTAAGTCATCATTCCTTGAAGCTGAGCAGAGGATGGCTCATTTTATTATAATTTCTTTATGCTTCATCACCTGGTGTCTAATAGCTCTCTCCCCTTCCCTACCTGCCCCTATCTGGAGATCCATCCAAATGAAAACCCCGGGGAGACCTATCTCCCTTCAGTCTGGGGTCACTGCCTTTTCCTTATCTTGTCTCTGCACTCACACCCTCTCCAAGGTCCCCCTGCATCTCCCTGCAGATAGCCATCACTCAGCTAGTAGGGGAAGGCTGGGAAGACGAACGCAGAGCCCATCCTCCTGAAATGTGCATCTGTGTGACAGGCAAACTCCCAAACTTTGAAGCTGCCTTCCCTTCTCTCCTCCTCAAGTAAATCCGCACCTTTCTCTCATCTAAATAGACAAAATCCTTTCAAACTGGAAGAACCTTGTTTTGATAATGGCTCATGACTCATGTGTTGGATCAGATCACTTCTTTTGAAACAAATATTTCTAGTTGTAATCATATGAAATGAATTACTTTTTCCAACATTTTATCTCAAAAATGTTTAAACTTATAGAAAAGTTAAAGGAATAACACCGTGAACATATGTATGTGTCCGTGTATCCATGTCACAGGTTTATCAGTTACGAACATTTTGTTACATTTTTCTCTCTCTTTGCAACCTTTTTAATTAACCTGAGCTACATGAAAGTAAGTTGAAGATAACGTTATCTCCGAAGAAAAAGGGCATTTTCCTATTTAACCACAATATCATTAACTCAGGCAATTATTGAAATCAGCTAAAGAAATTAAAGAAATCCATACTATCATCTATAAATCTATATTCACATTTCCCCAAATCTCCCCCAAATGTTTTATTTTTAAATGCTTTTGAACAAGAATTCTTAAAAAGTTTATGCAGAAAATTATTCCTCTCTTTTGTCTTGTTCTGCTTAACATATATAGAAGAGTTTTTATATTCAGGTTTAATTTAAATAGTATATAAAAGGTGTTTAAAATGAATCTCTGTATGTGTGTGTGTGTGTGTGTTTGTGACTGTGGTGGTATGTGTGCATTTAAAACCAAGCAAAATCTAGCTTTTGTGTCTTAATAGATTTATGGAGAGGCAAGTGCCTGTTTCTTCTTATCTGTTCATGGTTTAGATTTTCTGATATTTCTAAATTGCTCTATATTATAATACCATTTGAGGTGAAATATTTTAAAAATGAAGGAGGACATATGAATAGTCTTTATCTGTTAATCTGGTTAGAGTTGATTAGGAAAAAGTTTATCTTTAAGGGATGGTCAAGTCTTCAATTATACCTAAAATCTTAACGATAATTTATAAAGCTTAACTATATGCTTCACTTACATAAAATAATATATAAAGTACTTTAAAGTACTTTTTAATTTTAATTCTTACAATAGTGTTTTTTAAGCACCTGCTACTGAGGGTGAAAAATGACTCCATGCAAAAGAGTACCTCCTTATTAAATCTGATTAGTAACTTGTAGCAGTGTCCTTAATTGACCAGATATTAAGATTCAGTTGTACATTTTTTCTTTGTGCCTTAACAGTACACTAATCTATTCAACATTTTCACCATTGTTACTATTTTTTCTTTATTATACTATTTGTCATAAAATTTTATGTGCCCACTTCCTTTCTGATACTCTGTACCATAAAAAATGTAAAGTAGACCATACTATTTGGACTTGACATAGAAAATTATCTAAACATATGTAAAGTTTTACGAAAAGGAGCCTAAAAAGATTGCATCGGCAAGAAAAAGACATATAATAAATATTAATTTGTTCCCATTTTTTGTTAGCCAAGTTAAGCTTCTATGACCTCTCATTGTGAGTATTGTGTAAATTTTTCACCAGTGGCAGTAAAGGCGAAGTTATTACATAAGACTTTGCCAAAAGACAGGCATGCCATGTGGAACTAAACTTTATCACAAAAAAGAAGTATCACATGTATGTCCATTGACTTAGATGTCCTAGGTAGGAACTGAAGGACTTAGCAATGTAGGTGGTATTTTCATCTCTTCTTCTTGCTGAGGATTGAGGCTTCAGAAGAGAAAAGAAGAGAATAAAACCTGAGTACCTAGATGTTGTCAAGAACCAGATTAGAGTTTTCTGGGCTATGACTTACAGTCACATAAGGGTATTGATAGATGCTGGAATGCATCTTTCAAAGACTGAAAAGAAAGTTACTCGGTCGAGACTAGAGTACCTATTTAATAGGGATTTAGATATAATCTAGGGAAGGATAAGTACTATATAAACCCATATAATCCAAGAAATAGATGAAAGCCTAGGCATATGACAATTAAAGAAGAATAATATTAGGTAGCTGTCATATGATGGAGAAATTTGGAATTGAAGAGAGAAGATCTGAATTTGAACTCCCATTTCTTCCGCATGCTGATTTCTGAATTTGTGAAAAATGTTCTCTTTGTACCAAAATTCTATAATTATTAATCTAAATTTGCCATGGAGACTTTGTTTTGAATAAAATATTTGGGGGAACCTAATCATTTCTGTTTCCTCCTCAAAGGTTGACTATGATATAAACTTGTACCTGCAGTGATTCCATAAATGGTAGAGAGAATTTGAGAGAGAAAGAACACTGGACATCTAGCTTTTTCCACACGTGAAACACCTCGCAGACTTACTGACATTTACTATGTGTTGAATAAATGTTAGTCCTTCTTCTGGAGTTCGTTGACACTGGCTTGGCTCCCTGGTCAGGTGCTGCCCTATGTGGACCTCAAAATGTTGTCTCATGATGATATTGGACACATGTGTCCATCTGCCATGGTTTCCTTAAGATCCTTCATATCCAGATTTCTCTGAGGGATTGTATATTCACATTTCAATTCACATCATCCCCACGATTCTGTTGAAATTGCTCTTACAAGGGTTACAAATTATCTCCATGTTTCTAGATGCCTGTACGGTGCCACAGAATCAAAGCTAGAAGGGACAGTGGAGATCATCTGATTAAGCTGCCTTATTTTACAGACAACGAAACAGACCCACATAAATTGAGATCGGTCTAGGTCACACAGTTACTAAGTGGTAAACAAGAGACTCCGAGAGTCCAGGTCTCCCAACTCCAGACTCAAGACTCTCTTTTCGTAATTCCACTGGCACTTTCCTCTAGCTGCAACCTCATCCTTGTCCTTTCCATAAAATCCTCTCGGTGTAGCAGTCTTATTTTCTCTTGTCATTCACTTCCTCCACCCACCGCAAGGGATCTTCTGCTTCTATTGCTGCACCTCAACTGACTGTTCTAAGATCTCTACCGACCTAGTGGACTGATGTAATGCTTTTGGTTTTATTTAAAGAGAATTTATCGTAGTTTACCTGCTTCTCTACTTATCACTGTTGGTCATTCCCTCCTAACTGAGCCTCTTCCTTCCTGTTTCCCTTTGTGCCTCTTTGAATGTTCTGTAGTCCTCTCTGTCCTCTACCTGCTTCTGCAAGATAGTGTCCCCATTGCTACTGTCACTCTACTGACCCGACCCCCCCCCCCCAGCTACACGTGGCCTCATCCACTCCCAGGGTTTCAACCACCACCTTTTACCGATGACTCTCCAAATGGTGTTTCCAAAAGACAGGAGGGAACTTATGGGGGCTGATGGTAATCTGTATCTTGATTGTGCTGGTGGTTACGAGACTGTATGCGTTTACTAATACTCACCAGATGTAAATTCGTGACTTTTTGCATGTGAGTTACACCTCAGTGAAGCTATTTCCAAAAAAAAAAGGTGTCTTTGATTCAAACCTCTCCTCTGAAATTCAGACTCATGCACACAGCTGCCTGCTGGATATAGACGCACTCACATGTTCCTGTGAACTTCAAACTCACTGGGTCCAAAACAGAACTCATCATCCTTTCTCCAAACCTGCTTTTTTTCTTAAGTATTCTATTTCACTTGTGGATCCATTGATCTTCTTAGTCTTTTCTTTTTCTCCACATCCAGTTGGCCATCCAGCCATCTCGATTTCTACTCATATGTATTTCTGAATCAATCCCCTCTTCTCCATCCTCTTACCACATTTTAAGTTCAATCTCTGATCATCTTTCACTAAACTACGAAGCAGCCTCGTAACTGTTCCCTCTGACTTTAGTGTTACTACTTTCAGATCCATCCCCACACAGCTGCCGGAACAATCTATCTAAAACACAAACCTGAATAACGTGCCCCTCCCTATGTGGAACATTTTAAGTGCTCTGCACCTCCATCCCTATAGGATGATATCATAACCCTTTTATTGTGAAATATAAGACTCTGTAGGTCCCTGGTAAAATTTCTCCCTCTTTCCTTAGCTTTCACCTTATTCTGTTCTTGGAGGTGCTTTAATTAACCCGCACACAACATGCTGCTGCTGTTATCTTGCTAAGGCTGTCCAGTTCCTTCTGCTCAAATAACCCCTCTCCTCCTGACTGCCCTCTGTCTTCCATGAGGCTGTCCATCTTTCCCTGTAATTGGAGATCAGGTACTCTAGAAGGCCTCCTCTGACCCCAGCTTATCACCACAAACATCTCCCTTCTCCTGGAATGCCCTGTCTATACAATATGTTATAAATTTCATATGAAAAGTGTTACAGTGCTTTATAATTACCTATGTACATTTCTCTTTTCTTCCCCTGAATTCCTTGGGGCAAGAATTTACTCAATCTGATATTCCTAAGCCCTGTGATAATGCCAGGCCCATCATAGGCAGGTGCCTCAGTGCTGTGTCTGGCTGGTGGCTCTCCCAGAGCCTTTCCCAGTACAGGGCGGTATGGCAGGACAGCCGGCCGCCTGGCTTTTTTTCATTCAGGAACCACCTGACACAGTGACTGAAACCTGAAGGTATTAAATAAATTTGTGTTGTTCTTCTGCGTGTGTTAACTATAGGATTGCTATTTATATTTTTACCACATTTGGACTCAAATCTTGTTTTATTGTTATTGAAGTGCTGTTCTAGATACTCTGAGCGTGTACGGGTCTGCTGTTATTATCCCACTCCACTTCAACGTCTGCTTTCTCAAGGAAGCTATAACCTTGTCCTGCCAAGGTTGCCAGTGGTCTCCAGGTTCATCTCGGTAGCACTTTGCAGGGTGGACAGTTCTTCCCTTGCCGTGCCTCTCTCTGACTTCAAGGCGTTCCCACTCCTAGTCTTCTTCCTACTTCTGCCTTTGGAGATTTCTCGTCCTATGCCTGTCCTAAAAAGTGTAGGAATTCTTCGATGCTCATCCTTGGTCCTCTTTTACTTCTCTGTCTGCTCTCTCCATAGGCATCTCATCTATTCATGTTGCCGCAACTATTTCTTTGGTAAGAATTCCCAAATTTATGTTTCTAGCTTAGATCTCCTCTTAGTTCCAGATTACTGTGTTCCACTGACAGCTTGACTTTGCCATTTGTATCTCTTTTAGACTTCTGAAGTGTAATGTGTACCTACTAAAAGCTCTTGCTTCTCTCTCCTGAAGCCTATCTTTTTCCTAACTAACATCATTTTTGGTAAAGGGATCTACCCTACACCCAATTACCCAAGCAAGAAACCCAGGAATCACTCCCGATTCCTCCCTTTCCCTCTTTCCACACATCTAATCTATTAATAAGTTCTGTGGATTCCACCTCCAGTGAGTATCCCATCCCCTTCTTTCCATCCCCAAAGCCATCATTGTGGTCCAGGCTGCAGTCATTTCTGGCCTCCTGAGAGAGTCCCCTCCTTCATCTTCTGCCTGCTTCCCATCCATTCTTCATGCTGAAGTGGGAAGGAGGCCTGTGGACGTGTCAATCTCATGATGTCACATAAAATTCTTCAGTGGCTTCCCATTTCACTCAAATGAAATTCCAACCTCTCACCAGTTTGTGAGACCATGCATGTCCTGGCCGGCCTGGCTGCCCTTGCCTTGCCCTGGCTCTTCCTCGTGCACTGCACCCAGCCTCCCAGCCTCCAGGGGGATGGGGCAGGGGGGTTCTGCTTTGGAACCTTCACATGTGCTCCTTCCTCACTTGGCCTGCACTTCTGAGCCAGCCCCTCTGCACCACCAGTTCTTTCTCGGCTGTCAGGTGGGCCTTCCCTGAAAATCTTATCAAAGTTGGTTTCCTCCTGAAGATTTTCTTTTAAAATAGTCGTTTTTGTTTACTTGTTTATTTCCTTCTTCCCCTTTCTCACCTATGAACATCCAACAGCTTAACATAAGAGCTTAATAAATATCAGTTGAATAAATGAACATAGTGTAAATACTTCAAAACGACAAAAGTAGTGTATACTCCATCTTTGGATGTATTTGCAGGTGTATCTAATAACTAATACACATAGATGATAAGTTTACCCAAAAGTACGGAGATGCTTTAAAATTAGGTGTGATCTAAAAATATTAAATAAGCTAAAAGGCTTGAAAGTTCTAACAATTCAGAGATCATCTTCAGTGTGAAGGTCTGTTTTAAGTGTCTCAAAGTCAATATTCTTCCTTTATAGTTCTTACACTGAAAATAGAAACGTCTATGTTGACATGCTTAAGCTCCAGAGTTCTTTTTTGTTTTGTATGATATAAATTTCCATATGAGGTTGAAAGAAAAGTGTTAAAGTTGTTATGTGTCAAATTGCTGGTATTAAGTTTTGCTAAGCTAAAGGAACAAAAATAAATGAGTTAAGTTTCCTCTAAATAAACAATATCTTAAAATTAAGTAGAAAAATTACATGACCAAATAGATTTGTAAAATTCAAGATGTTATTGAAATAGACTTAGTTGCTTTTCCAAGTTTAATCTGCTTTCAGATTTATTGTTGTGCTCAGTATTTGTTTGGCATCTGCAACGCACTAGAGCAGGGAGTTAATGACCCCTGGCATAAGTATCGGGGTGTGGAACATGGGAGCAGCTGCCTCTCGTCCACTATCTCTAGTCTCATGTTCATTAAGCGTTGATCGTTGCATCACACATTGAATTTGCTACCACTACCATCCCTAGATTTTCTGTACTTACTTCCAGTTCTGGATTTTTTGCTGATGCTTTCCATATGCATACAGTGTCTTTTAGAACATACGGAATTCAAAAGTAAGAATGTTTTTGTATACCACCATGAATCTTGAATTGCACATATTTGTCCATTGAGTACTAGGCCAAAGAGTTTGAAATCACCACCCTCTGTAGCGGTAGAATTTTGTTCAGCAGGAGCATTTTACATTTAGCTGAAATTATATCGAAGTAGAGATTAGTGAATATCTACTTAAGGTACTTTTGAATAATGAAAGAAAAGGGAAAGCTACATTCTGGATCTCTTATTACTGGATGGCTCCCCTCTCTGCGTAATATAGATGCAATTTTCTATTAGATGTACTTTCTGTTTCTAGAAATTTAACAGCCTAATTAGGAGAACCTTGTAAAGACTTTTAAAAAAACTAAATAGCCAGTTCCTTATTTGTATATATTTTTTCACCTTTTAAATATGCTTTTTTTTTTTTTTTTGCGGTACGCGGGCCTCTCACTGTTGTGGCCTCTCCCATTGTGGAGCACAGGCTCCGGACGCGCAGGCTCAGTGGCCATGGCTCACGGGCCCAGCCGCTCTGCAGCATGTGGGATCTTCCCAGACCGGGGCACGAACCCGTGTCCCCTGCATCGGCAGGCGGACTCTCAAGCACTGCGCCACCAGGGAAGCCCTAAATATGCATGTTTCTAAGGGTTCTATTTTTAATATGTTTTTTTCTTCCCTTACCCTCATTTCCTATTACGGAATTATTATCCCATACAGATGAGTGAAATATCAAATTCCAACCTGTAACCTCTCGTTGTCCCATCTTAGATTTTCAATTAACTTGTTTGACATTACCAGTTGAACATTGTGCTAGCCATTTGATCAAATCAAATCATAATTTCTTTCTTTTCCTCTCCAGTTTTTGTCTGTGTTGCATGATTCTCCTAATTATTCTTGTCTGAAACTTTGTATGTATCTCCTAAATCTTGTCTGGTCTCCTAACCTTTTGAATTGGTCACTCTTGAGGTGCTGTATTTTCTCTTCTATTTGCATCTCCTGCGTTCTCTCTCTGGTGCAAGTCTTATCCTTGTAAACTAACGGATCTCTTTTACTCTCTTCCTATCATAATTCACAACAGATTTAGAAGTTTAGGATCTCACAAATCACATTTTCTGACCACAGTGCAAATGCATTATAAATAAAAATATTTTTTAAAACCCCATAAATTTTATTTTAATAAATTCATTATTTATTTATTTTTGGCTGTGGTGGGTCTTTGCTGTTGCGCATGGGCTTTCTCTAGTTGTGGCGAGCGGGGGCTACTCTTCGTTGCAGTGCATGGGCTTCTCATTGCGGTGGCTTCTCTTGTCGTGGAGCACGGGCTCTAGGCACGCAGGCTTCAGTAATTGTGGCACACGGGCTCAGTAGTTGTGGCTCGCGGGCTTTAGGGCACAGGCTCTGTAGTTGTGGCACACAGGCTTAGTTGCTCCGTGGCATGTGGGATCTTCCCAGACCCGGGCTCAAACCCGTGTCCCCTGCATTGGCAGGCGGATCCTTAACCACTGTGCCAGCAGGGAAGTTTCCTAAACCCCATACATTTCAAAATTAAACTACCCATGGAACAAAGAGGCCATGGAAATAGCAGTTAAAAACACTTCAAACTGAAAGACAACTATATTTTAAAACTTGTGAGATATAAATTAAAGCAGTATTTAGAGGGAAAGTTATTAGAACATAAAAATACATATTAGAAAATTTTAAAAAGCTTAATATCAATGTGATAAAAATCAAACTTAAGACATTAGGAACAGAACAAGAAAACAAACCCATAAAAAATAGAAACGAAGGAAATAGTAAAGCTAAGAGCAGAAAGTAATGAAATGTAAAACAAACAACAAGGAGGCCAGCAAAGTAAAACAGCAATTTTTTGAAATGACTAACGAAGTTTACACACTTCTGGTGAGATTAATCAGGGTAAAGCAACAATAAATAAATAATATGAAGAATGAAGGGGGAGCCATAACTTCACATGTGCAGAAGTTAAAAAGATAGTAGGGGAACCACTACACATATCAGAATGACTGAAATAAAAAAGAATACATAAATTCATTTTTGCAAGAATGAAGAGCAATTGGAACTCTCTTACTTTACTGGTGAGAGTATAATTTTGTATAACTGCTTTCAAAAACTGTTGGACAGTATATACTAAAGTTGATTACTAGCCTACTCTATGACCCATCAAGTCTATTCCTAGGTTTATATCTAAGAGAAATGAATGCACATGTTTAACAAGTAATGAACAAGAATATTCATAGTAGCTTTTGCATATAAGCTTTAAGCAGCAGTCGAAGTGTCTGTCAAAATAGAATAAATGTATAAATATATTCATACAATGATATGAATTTTATTTCATTCATATGATGGACTACTACACAGAAATAAAGAAGAATGAACTACCGCTATGTAACAACCTGGAATACTCACATACAAAATGATGAAAAAAAGGAACCACACACATCCTACTACACAATTTCATTCATATAAAATTTAAGAATGGGTAAAACTAATTTCTGATAATCAAAGTCAGAATAGTTACCTTTGGGATGGTATCAACTAGGAAAGGGTGGAAGGGAACATTCTAGAAATATTCCATATCTGGATCTATGTGGTGGTTACACTGGTATTTGTAAAATTCCGTAAATCAGGCGTATTCTTAAGGTTACAGCAGTTTACTATACATATGTTATTTCTCAATAAAAATTGTACAAAATGCACCCAAAACACACAAAATAAAGAAGAGTAAGATAATACTATGAAGAACTTTATGGTAGTAACTGGATAATTTTGATTATATGGGAACAGTCTTAGGATGATATGTTACCAAAGCTGACTCAAGAAAAAAAGAAGTAGAATGATTCCATAAATATGAAAGAGTTAATAAATTGTTGAAAACCTTCCCACAAAGAAAATACCAGAACATACACATAATTCCAAAGCTGAGCCAGAAAGTATAAAAAGAGGGAACACTCCAGTTCCTTTAATGAATCTAGTATAATCTTGATGTCAAAACCAGACAAAAATGTGAAAGGAAAATTTAGGCCAGTTTTACTCATGATTTTACATTTTAAACTTTTAAATAAAATGTAAACAAACTAAATTCACACTGTTAAAAAAAGGTTTTTATACTATAACCAAAATGATTTTATCACAAGAATACAAGGTGGGTTCAACCTCAGGAAATCAATTAATTAATTTTACCACGTTAACTGTTTAAAGGAGATAAATTATATGTTTATCTCAAGAGTTGCAGAAAAAACTAAATTCAGCATACTTTTGTGATCAAAAAGAACACTTAATTAGGGATAGGCAGTAATTTCCTTACCCTTATAAAGACTGTTTAAAATATCGTCTTCAGCAAGCATCATCATTAGTGGTGAAATTTTAATGCAATTATTATTTTATAATAAAATCACTAATAAGGCTTCCTGGGTGACTTAACCAACAATGTAAGATAAAATAAAAATGAATTTACTAATAAAAAAACAGGTAACAGTGACATTGAAAAGAACCAAATTAAACTGTCATTTAGAAGTCATATGTTTGTTTGTAAAACAAAGTCCAAAGAATCTAAAGACAAACTATTGTAATGAATAAAACTTCAGCAAAGTTGCTGGCTACCAAATCAAATCATACAAGTTAATTCGATTTTTATTCATTACCAAAAAAGTTAGAAAATATGAATTTTAAAATAATTCCATTTATAATAAGCTCAAAAATAGGTACTTAGAAATAAAACTTATAAGGTGTGCAAGACTATGGAGAAAATGATAAAACATTATTAAAAGATATTGTTAAAGACCTAAGTAAATGATCAGATTTAACTTGTTCAGGAATAGGAAGACTCAATACTGTTAAGCTCTCAATCATCCCTAATTTGATCTGTGGACTCACAGCTATTCTAATGAAAATTTCTACAGGTTTTAAAGTGTATTTAAAAAAAAAAAATTTGTTTTTTGGAATTTGACAAATGTATACTGGGGCTTCCCTGGTGGCACAGTGGTTGAGAATCTGCCTGCTAATGCGGGGGACACGGGTTCGAGCCCTGGTCTGGGAGGATCCCACATGCCGCGGAGCAACTAGGCCCGTGAGCCACAACTACTGAGCCTGCACGTCCGGAGCCTGTGCTCCACAACAAGAAAGGCCGCGATATTGAGAGACCCGCACGCCGCAATGAAGAGTGGACCCCGCTTGCCACAACCTCGCACAGAAACGAAGACCCAACACAGCAAAAATAAGTAATTAATAAAGTCCTACCCCCAACATCTAAAAAAAAAATAAAAAAATGTATACTGAAGAGCGAAAGGTCAAGAATAGCAAAGATACTCTTGAAGAAAAGGAGCAGGCAGAGTAGGATTTGTCCTACTCTGTAGTCAATTTATAATAAATCTGCAGTAACTAGGATGACATGATACTTGGCCACAGAACAAAATAGAGATTCTCCGAAAGAGATATAAGACTGAATAGAGTAGAGCTGTCTTTGCATCTCAGTGGGGGAATGAATGGAGTATTCAACTTAGCCATAGAGAAAGATAAAATAAAATTGAGCCCCTACTCACGTGTATAAAAATGTGTGAAAGGGCTTCCCTGGTGGCACAGTGGTTGAGAGTCCGCCTGCCGATGCAGGGGACACAGGTTCGTGCCCCGGTCTGGGAAGATCCCACATGCCGCGGAGCGGCTGGGCCCGTGAGCCATGGCCGCTGAGCCTATGCGTCCGGAGCCTATGCTCCACAACGGGAGAGGCCACAACAGTAAGAAGTCGGCGTACCGCAAAAAAAAAAAAAAAAAAAAAAAAATGTGAGAAAGAACAAAACCATAAATCATAGAAAAAAATATAGAGAATTTTTTATGACCTTAGATTAAGGAAAGATTTCTCAAATAAGACCCAGAGAGTATAAATCACAAATAAAATGATTGATATGTTCATCTACATTAAAAATAATAACTTCTGTTTACCAAAATTTACCATAAAGTGAGCAAAAATAAGAACTCCAAGATAATAAAATATATTTATAACACATATAGTTGGAAAAAGTGTTAGTTTCCTAAATGGAAAAGAAATAGCCACAAATTAACAGGAGAACTCAAATCACCAAATAAGAAAATATGAAATTAACATGAACAGGCATTTCACAAAGAGGAAACATGAAGATCCAATAAACATGTGAAAATGTTTAATCCTCATCAGTAATATGGGAAATGCAAATTCAGACAGAGAATAATAGATGGTTTGAGAAGAGCACACAGGAAGCTAAGTTGGGCACACAGGTATTTGTTTAATAGTTACTATTTATATATTACTTATGTTTACTGTTTGTAAGCATTTAATATTTAACTTAAAAAGCAAAATAATCAGAACCATAATATGCAATCAGTATCACTTATAAATATAAGATAAATATAAGAGTAATACAATTAATACAAAATAATGTTTTAAAAGTTCTAGCTATACTCATACCTGCAAAGGTTTGTGAGTCTGAAACCTGTTCTTTCATTGTTACAAGTAAGTTTGTCAAGGTTTGTAGAGGTATTAAAGACATATTAGCATCTTAGTGAGACTTTTTTCTTCTGTGTAATTAGAAAGAGCAGTATCCATGCCTTATAGTTGAGGTGGTGCATATCTCACACTTTGGAGAACATTAATCTATAGCATTAACTTTTTATTCCTCGTCTGGTGCTTCAACTTAAGATAAATTTATTCATTTCCTGCAATGTACCAGGCATTAGGCTATCAGGTTTGTAAAGAGGATGAGCATTATACGAATATGGTTATTTGAATACATGTCTTTCTTCCCAGTATAGCCCCCTGAGGACTTATAGTTTACTCGGAATAAATTAATGTATAGCAATAAATACAGTATAAAGTAGAATGGAATATGTGCCTTAATAGAAGTACTAGTGAAGTGCTGAAGTAGTTCAGAGGAGATAGCAAATAACCAGGCAGGAGTTAGCTTTGCAGGTATCTGTGTAAAGAGCAAGCAAAATGGAAAGAACTCCCAAGCAAAAGTCCGAAGGCAGTAGTGTGCCTGGCAGGCTTAGGAATAGCAAGGGGGTAAGCACGGCTGCAGCAGAGGGAGCCAGAGTGAGGGATGCAGGCAGGGTTACATGGTATCCTCCGTGTTTCTCAGGCGAGTTTCTTAACACATCATAGGTTCTTAGTCAACACTTGCAAATAATTGAAAGCTGGTGATTAAAACAAATGGAAAAAGAAACAAAGAAGGAACCACACATAAATAGAACATAAGACTTCTCCTAAGTATGTAATAGACTATGCAATTCGTGTCATAAAGAGATTGAGTGTCAGGTGTAATCCTATAAAAAAATCCCCATATCAAGGCAAAAGATTGATTTTGTTCAATTAAACATTATATTACATAAGCAAGCCTTCAACTGAGTCTGAACATGTTTTGTTATTGAGAGATTGCCTCCATGGGTGTGGAGAGTTTACGCATAAACCACATAACGTAATAGAAGAAAATGTTGTACTTAGAGAAAAACCGAGTTCAAATAACAGTTGACAGAAGCATCTGTGTGATCTTAACCAGTCTTTCCTAAGCCTGAGTTCCTTCATTGTTAACATGGGCATAATCCATATTTTGCCTAGTTTATAGTGTTATTGTAAAGAGCAGATCATATGTTTGTAAGAAAGTTCTTGGTACACTGAAGCACCTGACAAATGTTGCATATGGTACATCATTTATATAATATCTGTGTATAAGTCAGCACATATCCCTATGTATGTATGCACACATTCATATAAATTATGTCTAAAATGTGCTTCAGTTAATTTATTACTATAATCTAGAATAATTTTATCTAGTGCTAGAACTATGGATTATTTGGTGAAAATGCATTGAAATCAGTCATCATATGTCTACAAAGTTGATTATATAGAAAGGCATAATCAAATATTAAAACAAATATAGGGCTTCCCTGGTGGCGCAGTGGTTGAGAGTCCGCCTGCCGATGCAGGGGACATGGGTTTGTGCCCCAGTCCGGGAAGATCCCATATGCCATATCCCATGGGCCCGTGAGCCATGGCCACTGAGCCTGCACATCCGGAACCTGTGCTCCGCAACGGGAGAGGCCACAACAGTGAGAGGCCCGTGTACCGCAAAAAAAAAAAAAAAAAAAAAGTTACAAAAAAAAACAAATATAGAAGCAATGAAATCCAAGGGACAAAGAGAGTGTAAAAGCCACAAAGATAAAATATTATTCAGAGACAGCATCAGGCAACAATAAATATAAAAGGTAGAAAAACGTGTAAATAGATGAGTATATAGGTGGAAAAAGGAATTATAGATAAGAAATCAAAAATGTCCAATAGTATTATTGGATTGAAACATATCATGGAGAGCAGGAGAGCAAAAAAAATCTTAGGGAAATAATATCTAAGAAAGTTAAAAATTGTAAATGAAAGGCATAGTAAGTGAATACCAAAATAAGACACCTTCTCCTAAACTCAAGAAGCAAGTGAATAGTTTGAGAGGTGGTTAATTTTAAAGAACTGTTATTTGTTTGCCTAAAACTCACTAGCCATTTTCTTCATGGATCAAATATATTTACATTCTGGGGAAAGAAAAGTGGTGAAATTTTTGCTTTTGTTTTTGTCCTTGGACAGGATTTATAATTTAGATGCATAACCTCTTGATTTATTTTTGTAATAGAGTACTATGTTTTAAAAAATTACTAGTAAGTGATTGAGAGATATTTTGAAGCAAAAATATACCATGATTAGAAATCAAAGTGGCATTGATAAACCTAGCTTGACAAAGTCTGATGTTAATGTACTCCTCTTAAGATAAATCTAAGTATTTTATAAGTGTGGCTTACAGTAGGGAAGCAAAAATGAGCTTCCTGATTTCATAAGAGCTCATGATAAAGAAATGTCCAGAAATACAAATTTGATTATGAAAGCAACCACATGTTTAATAAAGATCATTTCTTAAGAAAAAGTAAGAGGAAGAACAGAAGAGTGGAAAGAGTTGGGCGGGGGGAGCAGAAGGAAGGGTGGGAGGGGAGGACTAAATAAGATAGTTGAAAAACTGGCAGGAAGCCCTCTAAGTTTAATGTCTATACCCACTAGGATTGGAAAATTGAAATCGTTTTGGTGGAAGATAGACCCTTTTAGCACCATTAATTGGATCTGGATTGATATCATTTTGTTATACAAATTTAAATGATTCCAAAGCAGACATTCCCCAACTGCTGATATTAATTTGCATCTAGTTCATTCATTCATTTAACAGTTATTGAGTTTCAGACACATGGCAGGCATTGTGCAAAGACACTGAGTACACAATGGCACACATCATAGATATTGTTTCATGTTTCTCTTGGCAAAGAATTAAACCTTCTAAAAGCAGATGTACCCTCATATAGTGAATCATGTACATATTAAGATGGTAAGGAGTTGACAGGATTGGAAAAAGGGATATTCTCAAATGCCTCGTAAGGATAGTCACATTGAAATTACAAAATGTCTTTTAAAAGAATGACTGACTTATCACCTGGACTTTTAAAGAATATCTAGAAAATATTACAGTGCTTGCCTTGCACAGATTCTATATAAAATGTCGAATTTGCTATTACCATCTTTTTCTTAATGTTCCCCCTCGTATTCTATACTGTAGAGTAATGTTCTCAAGACCCTGTTGGGAAAGGGCCCCATATTTTCTTAGCTTATATTTTGGGATATTTTTAATTTGAAAAATGTCTAGCTTTATAAGATATATTATCAGTAATAATTATGCAGAGGTTTTTCAGGCCCACAGTTTAATTTTCCGGGATAATCTGAAGGAAGGCTGCGTCTTATCTGGTTGTACTATGCAGAATTTAGGTATTTTTGGTGGCAGCAATCTGGTTCCCTCCAGTAAATTTCTCTGAAAACACTTACTCTTGAGTATACTTATAAAAAGCCCAAATCAGTTCTCTTCTGTGTCGTTCAGACACTCCTTCATAAATGCTCCATGTCAGGCAGCGGGCTGGGCGATGGAGCTGTAGAGGGGAAATAAGACATAGTTCCTTAAGTGACAGGAGACCTTAGAATGTAATGTGAATAGATGCTTTGAATGTAATATAGTAAATTCTAGGCTAAAAGTAGACACTGAGAAATGAGAACCCCCCAAAGAAGGCAGCAGGTAGTAGAAAGAACCAGCGATGGACAGGTGGCTATGAAAGCCATCCTGCAGCACAGGGCCAGGAAGAGACACAGTAAGCTTCAAGCAGAATAACGAGCCAGCGTGGCCGTAGTTACCAATCCCTTTTTGTAAATGTGCACACCCATCATATAAATGTGGGTGTATTCATGGTGACCCAGAGTTCTAGGCTTGCTAGAGCTTTCTGTGAGTCACTTTCTGTGAGTCACAGACAAGGACACTTCATCTCTCTGGGGACCTCACTTTGATTGTCTGTGATGAGGAAATTGAAATATTCACTTGTCCCTCTCAATTCTCAAACTCCCCAATATTCTATATAAGCTTGTGCTAGTACCTTTGAAAATATAAAGAATATGGTGGCATTTTATTCTATTTTTAAAAGATATTTTTGGAATGATGAATGAGGAAGGATTGAAGAAATCCAAATAATTTCAGTTAAATCAAGGGATTAAAAGAACCCCACCACCTATACATTTATATACATGGTAACTGCACAGTATGTTTTAGAATAGGTAAAGTCAAGGCAACAGACCTCTATCCTCAAAAACTTACTGTTGAAGAGTACAAACAACAAGAATAAAGAAGTAAACACCCACCTTCTTGTGTGGGTGTTATTGCTAACAAGCTTTACGGAGCAGGTGGGATTTTAGAAGCAATCTGAAGGAGAAGAGAAGGATAGTGTGACGCGCTTCAGTAGGAAAGCTGTTCAAGTGGAAGGGATGGACAAGAGAAGGCAGAACCCGAAATGAAAATAGGGAGGAAGAGAGAAGCGAAAAAAAAACTGCTGGGAGTAGGAGGACAGGAGGTAATATATCTCATTGGAATAAGAGTGATAAAGGACCAGGCGATTTGGTTAATGTACTCCTCTTAAGATAAATCTAAGGATTATCTTGTGTATTATCTAAGGATATTATCTAAGGATAAATCTAAGGATATCTTGTGTACCACATACAGGGTAACTGAAATGACCCAAATAAGAGGGAGGGTGTTCTGTAGATGAAACACAAACTACCAGAATGTGCAGTATTCCTTTTACAGAAGAATAGCTACAAGGATAGATTAGGAATATAAACAAAAGGGAATCACTGTGACTCCACAGAAGCCTTCATCTAAAGAGAAGTGGAAGGAAGCAAAGATTTTTTTTTATTTTACAATGAACAGGTATGAATCATTCACACATTGCTTGATTGTGTGTAAATATTTACATTATGTATTGCATAGATACAAGATGGGTAAGACAGAGCCCTCTCCCTATCCTTACAGCTCTTTAGAGATAAATCGGTTTTATTGAAATAATTCTGATACAACATGTACTGAATTATAAGAGAATCAAGAGGAAACTTCTATGATTTAATATTAAATAAAACTTCTCTCTATGTCAGCCTTTTGATATGTATGACGAGTCTCTAGTAAATGGTACTAGTACTCGTAAGGAGTTCACAAACCTGTCTACATTCTCAACTTGCTTTGAGGGCAGAAGTTATATACTTAAGAAAATATGTCTTAATGAATCCTAAAATATTTTTTTTCTTTGTCACAAAACTTTCTCCTGGTCTGTGGTGGGATTTTAAATTGTATTACCAGCCTTCGGGATTGGATCTCCATGGGCATACGGTGCAATTCAGTGGTGTTGCAATATAGTACTTAACGTTCCTACTCCTTCATCTCTCTAACTGTATATCCCCAATATCTACCAGCCATACCTCTTCATTTTGAAAATGGTGAGACAGAAGGGAGGTTTCAGATTTTTAAGGTGAAAACGATCAGTATATGTTTGGAATAACTGGCAAGGAACATTGACCCTAATTTGGTATAAGGCAAGAATTTTGACTTCTTTTCCTCCTCAGATTTATGTTTATAAAAGACTCATTATTCAAACTACTATTCCCCCAGTCCCAATTTCTTAGCTTTCTTGAATGATATGAATGTTTACAAAACAGTACAAAACAGTACAGGAAGTTAATTACTATGAGTCATAGTAATTTCATATGTTCCTAGTTCATACTAGGAACTAGCAAAATATTACAGTCATGGGTAACTAGGGGCAAACTCCCTAACTCAAAAAGAATCAGCGCATGCTCTGGTGGGGTTTTTTTCTTTAACCTTTACTGCAGCAATAATTTAGTTTGTGTTATTCAGCCTCTTCCACTTCACTGGTGCTGTGTAAGGTAGAAGAGAGATTTGCAGGCAGAAATAGACAAGTCCTAAATAGTACCTTAGGAATGAAGGTGATGAATGTGCGATGCCTCTTTAAGATTGTCCATTGGACAATCAGTGAACAAAATTTATTGACTGTTTACTTTATGGATAACATTATAGGAGATTGATTTAGGTAAATTTACAATGGCATAGAAACAGCAACTGAATGCATAACATTAAATAAGATCATCTAGATGAAGATCTCTTAGTCAGGGAGATAAGCTAGGTCCCTTGGAAGAGACTCCAGTAGCTGAATTGGGAGAAATCTGAGAACTGGAGATGAATAAGTGAGCCTAATAAAGCATCTCTCTCCAAGGGAAATTTGGGCTTAAATTCAGTTTTTAATGTTAGACATCAAGTTCAAGAACATAAAAATGCACATTTTGAGGAAAATAAATGTGTTAGGAGACAATTCATTTTATTATTTTTAATAAATTTATTTATTTATTTATTTATTTTTGGCTGCGTTGGGTCTTCGTTGCTGTGTGCAGGCTTTCTCTAGTTGCCGCGAGAGGGGGCTACTCTTCATTGCAGTGCGCGGGTTTCTCATTGCGGTGGCTTCTCTTGTTGTGGAACATGGACTCTAGGCATGTGGGCTTCAGTAGTTGTGGCACGTGGGCTCAGCAGTTGTGGCTCATGGGCTGTAGAGCGCAGGCTCAGTAGTTGTGATGCACGGGCTTAGTTGCTCCCCGGCATGTGGGATCTTCAGACCAGGGCTCGAACCCGTGCCCGCTGCATTGGCAGGCGGATTCTTTTCTTTTCGGCGGGGGTGGTGGTACGCGGGCCTCTCACTGTTGTGGCCTCTCCCGTTGCGGAGCACAGGCTCCGGACGCGCAGGCTCAGCGGCCATGGCTCACAGGCCCAGCTGCTCCGCGGCATGTGGGATCTTCCAGGACCGGGGCACGAACCCGTGTCCGCTGCATCGGCAGGCGGACTCTCAACCACTGCGCTACCAGGGAAGCCCTGAAAATAAAATATTTTAATGCTGTTTTATCTAATATTCAAAGAGAACTCAAGAGAAGCTGAAAAATGGTTCAACTTTTTTTACCCCTTGATTTCAAAGTTACTAGTAGCTTAAATTCATATCTTCATAGAGTTTTGGATTTTATTTGTAAAGATAAATATTTTTTCCTTTCTTATACTACATGCACCTGTGCAAAATTTGTCTATAATTAAAAGAAAAAAATGCATTTTTATGAATCATTTAAAGCAAAAATCTTTTTCCAGATTTTTTCTGACTAGATTGTTGTCTCTCTTTTTCCTGTCCAGAGCAATCTTCTTTAGCCCTTCTTCTGTTCTGAATTACCTTCCTCATTCCACCAAATACCCCCACCAGACTGTGAGCAACTTGCCTGGCATGTACTAGACATTTTGTATCTGGGTTTTGAACTCAAGGAAATTATTTCCATTTTAGACCTCAGATCAAGTCTTTACTCTCCCAGGGAGCTTTTCCTGATTCTTGTAGACCATATTAACCCATGCCTATCTGGTATGTTTTCACTGTCTTCTCCTTGCCAACATTGACTGGTACTTGGTTTGCCATTTAGTGCTTTGCCATGTCAGGTGGGCAAAATATTGAATACTTATAACAGTTTAATCTTCGTGTGTGTTCTCTCCTCCTTGTAATACCTCTTGGTTATTGAGCTTTTAGTACATGCCAGGCATTGTGTAAAGTGTTATATAGTGCTTAATGTCTAGACATTAACTACATCTGTAAGACAATAATGTCTTCCTTTTAACCACCATGAAAACACACAATATAAAATTGATACTGGTGTTTTTTTAATGAATTATTTGGGTGAGCTTTTCATCATTAGTAGCTTTCATTTAATTTCACCCATTTTTTTTCCCTCTCTGTTCAGTGACTTATTTTCATAGAAATTCAGAATTGGAAAATGACCAAACCAAATTACTAAAATGTTTGAAGTATTGCGTATTTGTGGAAAGCTGTAGGTTCATTATTTTCATTCACATATAATATCCATTTGCTTGCCAACAAAATACTGCCAAGTAAAGGTGCCACTGATCTTAAATATATGTCTCATCTGTAATTAATATATTTGTTCTTGAGATGGTAATGGATGTTGCTATAGACCTTGAAAACAGCTTTTTTCCAAGCGAGGTTGCACCTTTTTTCACATGTTCTACCCTCCTCTTCCTTCCCACCCCACAACCCTGTCACCAACTTGTGACATTCTTTATGCAATTAATTTTTTTTTTTTTTTTTTGTGGTACGCGGGCCTCTCACTGCTGTGGCCTCTCCCGTTGCGGAGCACAGGCTCCAGATGCACAGGCTCAGCAGCCATGGCTCACGGGCCCAGCCTCTCAGTGGCATGTGGGATCCTCCCGGACCGAGGCACGAACCCGTGTCCCCTGCATCGGCAGGCAGACTCTCAACCACTGCGCCACCTGGGAAGCCCTATGCAATTAGTTTTTAAAGCTTTATTTAATAAACATTTGTTTGGCCATTGCTAATTCCCATACAATCTAAATGACTGGATTCTAGTTTAGGGAAATTTTAATATGGTTTTAAAGTCCACATAAAAGAGTGAGAAATAATCTTTGACAAGCAACTTTATTGTGCCATACAGCTCATCGGGTATTCCATTCCATCCCCTTAATAACCTGTCAAGTAAAGAGTAATAAAGTGGGCTTTGCTGGTGGTGCAGTGGTTGAGAATCTGCCTGCTAATGCAGGGGACACGTGTTCGAGCCCTGGTCTGGGAAGATCCCACACGCCGTGGAGCATCTAGGCCTGTGAGCCACAACTACTGAGCCTGCGCATCTGGAGCCTGTGCTCCGCAACAAGAGAGGCCGCGATAGTGAGAGGCCCGCGCACCGCAATGAAGAGTGGCCCCCACTTGCCACAACTAGAGAAAGTCCTCGCACAGAAATGAAGACCCAACACAGCCAAAAATAAATAAATAAATAAATTTTTAAAAAAAGTAATAAAGGTAGTTACTATTTAATGCAGACATGCTACATGGTGGGCATGGTACTAAGCTAAGCACTTTTATATAGTTCTTCTCACATCAACTATAAATGTAAGTTTTATTATTTTTAATTTATAGGGAGGGAAACTAAGACTCAGGGTCATTAAGTGATTTGTCGCACAGCTATATGATGAGGCCACTGCATAGTAACTAATTGCAGAAGGAGAATCCTAACGTTGCTTTCCTACTAAGACTGGTGGTTGTATTTGGAATGGGTATTTTATAGCGTCATTGTGCACATCTTAATTTCAGGAGGTCCCGATTGAGTCTGAGACTAATTCTTCCTTGATAGCCACTGCCAAACGTTGGGATTGGTGACATAGGCCTGAGGGCTGTGGGATGTCCTTGAAAAATGACTCTGTAACTTCATGCTTTGATGCTCCAAACATATACCAATGATAGACAAAATAGAAAGTTAGAAAACCAAATGGATTTAGTCAGCCTCAAAACAGTTGTCCATCTTTGGGATCTGAGAACCAAAGTTAAAAACCAAGTGGTTATCAGGGTTGAAGCCAGGGGTCTCCTGGACTCTATTCCAGAAATAAGAAGTGGTATCTAGAGTTCTCATTACCTATGGGACAAAGCCAGACCTGCTGCTTAAAGCGGGACCTGGGGAGAAACTTCATGGCTCATGACAGGAAACTAGAATAAAGGTTCTGTTGCTGAGCAATACATGGATCTAGGGCCTGTGAGCTGTACAGTTAAAGGGGTAGGAGGAGAGACACAGTTTGTGACTTAAAACTGAATTAGCCATATGCTAGCCCTGTGATTCAGCTCACAGTGTCTCTGACATCCCTGTAGCACAGCAAATACACAGGAAGTGCCCCTGTGTGACCTAGCCTGGTCTGGTAGCCTGGATGGCCTAGTAGAAGCAATGGCAAAAGTATTGGAAAGGGAGGAATGAGCACACAGAATAAAAACCTTTCATTAAAAATGGGCTTCAAACCAAGCTTCCAAAATATGTGAGTGATTCATTAGATTCATGGAGTAAAGCAGACGAGCAGTCTGACAAAGACTTTGAAAAAGACAAATGAAAGTATGATTTTCCCTAAAAGGAGTGACAAATTTTGGAGCAAATCCAAGTAGAAATTTTTTTTTAAAAGAGCACTTGTATTTAAAATTAGAAACGTTAGAAATGACAAATAGTCATTGAAATAAAAGCTTTAGTAGTTAGGATAAACTCTAGACTGAACATCAGTGAAGAGAGAACCAATGGTTTGTAAAAGTACAGAGAAAATCACCTAGACCAGAACATAGAGGACAAGCCGATTTTTAAAACATGAATGGAAAAATGGTTAAGATACATGGAGGATAGATTGGGAGGCTCCAGTCTGTGTCTAACAGGAGTTCCAGTGGCAGTGAATGGAAAGTGTGTGAGAGATACATAAAAACTGAAGAAAAGGTCCCTGAAAGATTTCAGGATTGGAGACATACCTGAACCCTCAGATTGAAATTGTTCTTCAGGTATTGAGCAGGACAAATAAACATAAATATACAGTTGAAAATATGACAATAAAACTTCAAGACACTGAGAGCAAAAGAAAATCTTGAAGCAGACTGGGGGACTTTGGGGAGCCAGTTCTGCCCGGTGGATCTTGGTCAAGGGTCTGGGACTGGGAGCCTACGGTGGAAGTGGCTAGAAACAGTTCCTTCAGTGTCATCAGCTAGTCTCATACCATCCCTGGCATTGTCAAGGACCAAAGCACTAAACAATTCTAAGGAGAACGTTCTTCCAAAATGCACCTAAAATGTAATTGTAAATTTGCCTGCAAATGATCATAGTTTAAACTGTGTTAAAACCCAGTGGGTGGGAGACAGGGTAGAATATTGGCCTTACTTATGGTATTCACAACCTTCATGACTTGGGACAAGTCATTTAATTAATCTGTAAATGAGGATAATAATCCCTCTTTTATCTATTCTCACAGTTTTGTTGCAAGTGAGTTTCACCCATATGAGTTTTTATAGACTGTAAAGCATGATGCAATTGTAAGGAATTGTTATTACTTTACTACAGAAATGGATGTCAGCAATGATTCCTGCCCTCTTAGGGTTTATACATTAGATTCATGAAAAACAAACATCTGAAGAATCCCTCCAAACAATACAAAAATGTTTGCAAAGGTATTTATAACAACTAAGCACAGATTATTTTTGGTGTACACCAAGTGTGGGAATGTAAAATGAACAGAGGGGATGGGGTTTAATGTTGACAAAACTACATATTATAAATTACCCTATTCATTTATTCCCACTTGTTTATTACTATGAAAATGTTCAAGCGTGCACCTAGATTTAATAATTGTTAACATTTAGCCGTATTTGCTTTATCTATGTATAACTATATATGTTCTTTTTTTCTGGATCTTTTGAAAGTAAATTGCAAACATCATGCCATTTCACATCTAAATATTCGGTATGCATCTCCTAACAGAAAGGACATTTACTCACGTGATCATAATACCATTATCACATCTGAGAAAGTTAACAGTAGTAATCCCTCAATATTGTCTAATAATCAGCTGATATTCAGATTTCCCCAATTTCCTCAAAAACCTTTTTATAGCTGTTTTCTCCCCAGTTAAGAAACCACACATTATATTTACCTCACACTACGTTAAATAGTTGTCTTTTTTCTCTCTTTCATTTGAGAACAATCTCTCCAGTTACTTCCCCCCTTAGACGTTAACTTTTTGAAGATAACAGGCTAAGAATATTCTTGATTTGTTTTGAAGATTATTCTGGATTTGTGTAATGTTTTTTCCTCAAAGAAACACTTGTTCCTCTATCCCTGCATTTCCTCAAAATTAGAATGCTTCATCTAAAGGCCTAATTAGACTCAGGTATACATTTTAGATAAGAATACTTTATTATGATGTATTATACTTCATACTGCATCACACTGAGAGACACATAATGTCCGTTATTAGTAATAGTAAACGAAATAGTTTGGTTACAGTGATTGCTACCAGATAAGTCTCTGTAAAGGTACATCTTTCTCTTTGCTGTTATCAAAGGATGAAAATTGTGTCTCTGAGACTAACCTTTCTCCTAATAGTTTTAGCATCCATTAATGATTATCCTGGACCATTTTATTGGCATTGAAGAATGGTGAATTTCTAATTTTGTCATCCCTTACTGTCAGCCTTCGGTAAAAAAGAGCTTTCCCTCATCAAAAAGGCATGAACTACACTACCTCCTGAAAAATCATGATGCTCTGTGCCTTTAATTACCAATTTGCAGGACAAGAGGTTCATGTAATAGTCACTTCAATGGTGGCAACTGAAATTTTTTTCCTTTTCTGTTTTTGAGGATTGCTATGGACTCAATGATTTTTTTTTTTTACACTCAGTGTTTTGTTTTTTAAAAAAAATCAAAGTAATTACAACTACAAAGTATAATTTTTTTTTTAATTTGATGAGGCTAAATGTGAAGCCTAAGTCCTAATGGAATATAGATTGAATGGGGAGGGAGGTTCATCAGAATAATGTGGTTTTTTAAAGTATACATTATTAGAGATCCTAATCATTTTTTTTTAACTTATGAGATGATCTTTTCTGAAAGTCTCTGAGTACCTTAACCAGAGTATCACTGAAAACAAGAGTGTCAAAAAGGCACATTTAAATTGTTCTCAAAATCAATCAAAAATAATGAGGTGCTGGGAAAAAGTTGTATCCTTGATAATTACATCTATCAGTATCAGAAAACAAAAGAGAACAATCAGGAAATGACAACCCCACTCCCAAGTAGCACATTAAAAAAGGCTAATGAAAAAAAGTCTCTTTTAAAAATTGTACTAAATTAACATTTCAAGTAAATTGACAACTTAAGCGTTGATAAAGGCCAATCTGGGACCCAAACAATGGAAGTTCTGTTTCTACTTTTATCTGCTTTTAAAAGAAATGATCTCAGTTGACTTTTTTTTTGTTGTTGTCTTCTATGTAGATGGAAGCAGCTGTTCTAAGGGAGGTGACAGTCCTGTACTCTGCACAGGTCAGGGCACCCCTGGAGTATTATGCTTAATTTGGGGTTCTGTTGGTTAAAAGATTGACTTGGAAGAAAGTAACGGGGATAGTGAAAGTTGCTCAAAGCATTTCTTACACCATAACTCTATTTTCAGTCTGAAAAACGGTTCATCATGTCACTGTCATTTTAGACAAGAAGTTCAGCCTGTTCTTTATAGCTACAGAGCCTAGCATTAGGACCAACGGGTGAAAAGTCGATTTGGGCCTAGAATGAGGAAGAATTCCTTCATAACCTCAGCTGTACAGAGCTGGAATGGCCTTACCTCCAAGGGAATGAGCGCCGCAAGGCCAACACTTTCAGAGGTTATAACCACGTTACTTAAAGATGGTGTATGGGGGAGAAGCGGGCAGGCAGGGGTCTTTCAGATATTTTGCAAAGAGCCTATAATTACAATAAGGAATGTTTTAAAGGTCATTTAAATTTTTTTTTTTTTAATTTGAGGGTAAAAATGAATTTTATGCCATGGCTTTAAAAAGAAAACTACAGCACATCCCAATTGATGTATCACTGCTTTGTATTTGGGAAATGTGAGATGTACAGTGAGATGAAGTTTAAGCTGCAGCATTTTAAGACCATGGTATATTGTTTTTGATCACATTAAATTCTTACTCCATCTAGCTCCAAATTTAGGAGCTTGTAGATCAGAATATGACTTTGTTAATAAGAATAGAAAGTAACATTTTGGACGTTGTCTTAAGAGTAGCATTAGTATTTGAATTATCAGTAGTGACAAAAGCATTTTCTTTTAATGATAAAAGAAAACTTATAAACATAGATCTTCAAACGTGTCAGTTCATTTTGAAGGCAATAGTAAGTGCTGGTATTTTATTATTTTGGCTTGTCAAGTCATTTTATTCTTTATTATTAGACCAGGAAAAAAAAAAAAAAGCCCTAGTATATTCTGCCAACATATTCATCAGTCATCATTTTTGGAGACAGTTTTCGACATATTGTATGTTTTACTCTGCTAACAAGAGAAAAGACTAGCCATTAAGTGTATGTTTCTTTGTTGTTCAGCAAGGTCACATATCAGGAATAATGCTGGAAGTATGCTAATAAACAATATATAATGTAGGTCATCTGGGAGTAAGAAATATTTTCTAACTAGTTCTAAAGGGAAATATTGTTAAAAAAGGGATAGATGTTATTTATGCAACACATGTTGCTCTATATGTTACCATCAAAAGCGTCTTGTAAACAGCTCAGCGCAGTAAATCTTCCTTGGTGATTGTCAGGGTTTTTCAAATCCGTGTTAGATTTAGACCTAGCACACTCAATTCACAGCATGCCTAATGTACAAAGCCTGTTAGATTATATAGAAAACTTCCACTGGAAATACGCCTGCACCGCTGTGTTTTTCAAGGCATTCCATCCTCTGTTTTGGAAGCAAATACTACGTTAAGTGACAGTAATTAAGAAAACTTTACGTTAACAGCATTTACACTTTTGTGCTTAACTTTGATTTTGTTGAGTTCTTTAAAATTAATTGCAATCGACAGACTGATATTTTCTGTTGCTACTGTTTGTAAAACAATTTTATATGACTGCTGATGAAGTGATAATTCTATAAGAATGCCTTAACAAACTGTCATTGATGTGATTTTACAAATGTCATTTTCTCACTTTTGGGAGCGTTTCAAATGGATTATTTCATAAGGCTTTATTTTGTTTTCCAAGGTGGTTTTTAATTATAAAGATCAAGTTTCATCATAAAGGCATTTATGTAACTGTGTTCTGGAAAACTTCAGCAGTACTTTACTTATTGAGTTCATCTAATATGTACGGAGCTGTATAGGGGACACAATAATAAAGATGTGAAATCTTAAAAGCTGCCTTTAGCAGAGAGCCTTGCGTTTAGAATCAAGAGAGCTTATTTCTCTTCCCAGCTGTGTGGCACTGTGGTATCAGGCACATTTTTCTACTTCTCTGAACCTCAGTTTCTTTATTTATGATACAGGAATTATAATAAATCCTGTTCTATCCACAAGACTTTTGTGTAAAATGATAAAATGGTATTAGAATGTTCAATATGACATGATTTCTTTATAGAAGATATGTATTTAAATGCTAGTACTTAGCAATTTCTGAAACATCATCTAAATTTCATACTTCACCTAAAAATTATCATCTCTAAATCTCTTAGCTACATTTTGTGAATCTTAACTTATTGGCTATTTTACTTTACAATATCTAGAAACAACACTACAGTTATGTTGGTCAGAATGAAAGTGTGCCTGATCTTCAAAGACATCGGTTTCTGAAACTCAGCCATGTGTTACAGATATTTTTTTAATACCAACTTCTGTTTTTGAGTTTAGGTATCTTTAAACATATATTATGCCATAATTATGTGCCCTCATTTCTTCCAACTGTTTGCAACTAAAAGCATAGTGTTAGGATCAAGCCATAAGGTCATAGTAAGGACATAGAATTTTGCCCAAGTGGACTCAGAGAAGCTTGGTTAACAACATATATAAGACCAAGGTCTCAAGAAAATGCTGTGAGTAGGTAGGGTTGGGTTTTTTTAAAAATGTAAATTAAAATTTTAAAAAATGCATGTGTCTAAGTAATTCTGTTTATGCTTGTTTTCTCAGAAGAAGACCTATCAGTGCATCAAGTGTCAGATGGTTTTCTACAATGAATGGGATATTCAGGTGCATGTTGCAAATCACATGATTGGTGAGTGACACTCTAAACATTATTACCCATAGATATTTCTCCTCCTTGTGTACGTCAGTGCTTATATAATTAAGCAGAGTTAAAGATGAATTAATTGTTCAACCATCAATGGTTTACCTAAGCATGATTGATTTTTTATTACTATTATTAGGCCTGATAAGACATTAGCACATTTTATTTTCTGCAAGGGCTAGTTTAGACTTCTGGAGAGGATTGTGTATCTACTGCCAGTCAAAACACAGGTGATTAACAAATTAAACTTCTAATCATTTTTGCATTATTGAAGACTAACAGGAATGGTTAATGAACTGGATGTTAGCTTTCCATAGAGTTTTAGACAGGTTTTAATTTCAGAAGTTATTATGGTAATGGCAGTGCTGTGTGTTGCTTAAGCATCTGTATCAAAATGTAGAGTGGTGAGTTTTTGTGATAGGGAAACATAAATGATTGAAATTGCCGTAAAATAATTTTATATGTATGGTTTCAACAGCCTGGAAATAATCATTATCATAACGATCACATAAAGAATTCAGTCATCATTTTTTATTCCCCACCAAATTTTACACAGATCTTTGTAAAAGCAGTTTGGGTAAAGATCTCTGAAGTCGCTCTAAGCCACTGTTTTCAGGGATTTTGCATTTATCACATGGGCTAGAACTACAAGGATAATTTTTTCACTTACTCATATTGTCCCATTATCCCTTAATTCCTCTGGGGTTACCTCCTATGTTTTTAATTTGATAAGCACTTAGTAATAACACTAAGAATTTTATCAGCCAATTAAACTTTATCAAGCAGATCTTTTTCTACTAGTAAAATGGTAATTGCTATTACTTTATACTATTTTTGTCATTCATTTGTGTTTTTACACTATGAGAGTTTTTTCTTTCCTACTCCTTTCATGGTGTTTTATAATACTGTAAATAATTGTGATATAGTATTTTAAAAGTCTGATCAACCTCATGGTCTCCTACTATCAAACTCTAAGAAAGGAAAGAAAATTCAACATTTTAGACTCTGAACTCATTTTCAGGGGTAAACAAGTTTTATCATACACTAATCAGCTGCATTCTGAGAACGTACAGTAGAAGGGTTGCTCCAACTATAGTTACCGATCCTTAAAACCAGCTATAACAAAACTTCTAATGCTCTTGTAGATATTAATGAAAATGAAGTCAAAAGTATGTTGGAAACTTTATTAATAGGTTTTCAGTAGGATTTGCTGTATAGTTTTCAAATGATGGTCTTTAGGAGGATTATGGTTTATAAAAGACTAACTACTTAATTATGCAAAATGCAACATATCCCTAAGAGCTAAAATATTGGTCTAAAATATTGGTCACTTTATCTCTGTATTTTCCAGATTTAAGTACTAATATTATTAGTGATTTTCTTATACATTAAATGGCCTATTCTTATACATTAAATGTGCCAGAATAACACTGACAGTTTTACTGAGTGTTTAGAAGATAATGACAATGTGTAAGAGAGATTGAAATGTTTCTTCTATTTTCCTTTCTATTTTGGATTCCAAAAAAATACTCTATATAAACTTTCAAAATGGACTTGGTGTGGGGGGCGGCCTGGGTTAGAAAAGATGAATTCTTCTTTCCAGATAACGAGTGTTAATATTTTCCATCTCTTTATTTCTTGAGTAGAGTTTACTGGTGAGAGTCGTTAATGGTTCTGCTTCATGCTATAGTTTTACATGGGCTTTAGTGAGAATATTTCTTGGAAGTTTGCAGCCTGTGGAAAAGTTAGTGAATCGTTGTGCTTCTGATTAGTTTTATTCTGTGTAAACATGTTTCTGGTTCTGGATTTATTATTTATCTCAGGACCCAGATGAACAAATGGAATATATTTTCAACACAGTATTAATGTTCTCTTGCACACATAGAATCTGAATGGAATGTTGAGCGTGAGAGGAATTTTTGATTTGAGTATCATTTGTCCAAAACGTTCATTGGTGTGTCCTGGTCCTTTTTCTAAATTGCTTTATACCTTTCCCTTAGTATTTCTCTTAATATTCCTTGCATCATTAGTGCTTTCCCAAAGCTTTCCCCCCTCTACCTTATGGTGGATTAATATGACACTCATCTCCTCTTGGGATCTAAGCGTTTAACAATTCACCTTCCATCAGAGAAGCAAATTCTATTCCTTTTCACAGAGGGCCTACTTAGTTAATATTCATGCTTTTTTTAATAATAAAATATGTAATTCTTTTGCACTTGAGGCCCAAACAAATGAATAGTATCCATTTAATTGTTACATCTGTTGACCATGAATCCAAGTCCCTACACTTCCTCCACAATGTTAATATCTAGAGAGAGAGAATGTGTAAGGGGAGGATGTCACAAAGGCTAAGATATCCCTTTTTAAAATCCCAGTGTGATGCTTAGTTTTTCAGATGAGGCAGGCAGCATGGTTTTGTTGGCTAAAATACCTCCGTTGAGGGTAGGTATTTTTAGGTTGTGTATCTTTGTATGTTTTTTGTCTAATCAAAAAATAATCTCAACCAGACATTTAGCAGGGAAGAGAGATTAGAGGCTATCTGAAAAGCCTCTTACTCTTTTTGTTAAGAGGGTCTATAGTGTTTTTACAGATTTTGTTTTCCATTTCAGTCAGTCTGCGGAAAGATTATGTCACCTGATGGAAAACAAGGTCTGCAGATGACTCAGTGAGGTGTAACTTTAAATCCCTTCTTTGACCAAGTCATTTGCATTTGCTTCTACGTAGCCCACGTATTTTAATGCAATTTCAATGTCAGGGAACCTCCACGCTTCTTTCTGGATATGCTGGTCTCAGGCTTTTGGCCAGGGACATTTGTGAAAGGAAAACCATCAGTGTTTCTACCAGGTATACACTGGAGATGCTCTGCATAAGTGCCATTTTGCAGCTAGGTGTGAACACATGGTTTGAGTTGCAGGAATAATTACTCAATAAAAATGCATTCGGGATTTGACTTATGTCTATTAAGGAAAAAAAGAAAACCTCAGTCTGGATTGCATTTTGACACAGTTTCAGTAAGAAATCAGACCAGTGACTATTTAGAGGTTTCTCTTCTCTTCTTCTTTACACACACACACACGCACACACACACACACACACACACACACACACACACACACACACACAAAGAGCTACGAAACATTTTAACAGCTTTCCTGGGGAAAAGATTTCCCTCTTTTAAAGTCTGCACAGATGAGAAATTTTTTCTTGTCTTCCTTTGTTCCTTTCACATAGTTTACATTGGCTTTTGACCTGAAGATACAGAAAGGAGCCATTGTGCACTGTGTCCTTTAACTCATTATTCACTTGTCTTTCTTATCAGCACAGTAAATATTTATTGTTTTTTTTCCTCTTTGAGATTTCTGTTATTATTATTATCATTGTTGTTATTATTATTTGGTATGGATTAGCACAGATCGTGATAGGACCAGAGACTATAAATGTGTCTAACCCAGGAAAGGGATTGCCTCATATAAAATTATGAGGCTCAACAGCAGTAGAGCAAATTTGTAAGTGCTCTGAATAAAGGGTTGTTAAGCATGCGACGATACAAAGAGATGACATTGCCAAGAACTATTTATGAGAAGCTTAATTTTTTCACTCTGATAATTCTTGACCAATAGTTACCAGCCTCTAATTATCTATTTTAGTTAGAAAGAAATTTCGATCACTACGGAGGTTGGCATTGCAACTAGCGCATAAATCCCCAAAGAGACCAGTGTGTTCCAAACAGCCACAGACAACTGTCTCGTGAAACAGAGGGAGCAAATTGCGAGCGGCTGGTGGTAGACAACCGGCAGTAAGCTCACCATCGAAGGCCAGTTAGCTTGACAAAGAAATGATCAAAGGGGAGAAATACCATTATCCTTGGAATTGATGGCTACCGTCATGGCCTTTGGAGGACAAGTGGTCATTATATAGCTATGGCTATTTCCAGCCCTTGCTTTCATAGTTCTCATATGGAGAATATGAAGGGAATGAATATAAACCATTTACCTAAGAATTGTTGTTAAAAATTGACTTAGAGATGATTACTTAATAAGTTTTTTTTTCCTGTTTTTCTTCTGATCAGAAAGATGAGTGATGTAATAGCAACATTGTATCTAAGGTGGCAGAGTACACTCTTTTGCGAAAAAATAGGAAAATCCACAAATAGTCGTTAACAAACATGTCCCAGATCAAGGGCAATGCTTAGAGTATTTGGATGGAGCAAACGTATTTATCTTTTAGAAAAGCAAAGCTAGAATTTGGGGCTATGAATGACAACTAATACGAAAACACAGATGCATAGGTATTAACTATTTTTATTCAAATCTCTAATACTCAGTGCTTTATGGATAGTTACAATTTTTTTTTTTTTTTTTTTTGCGGTACGCGGGCCTCTCACTGTTGTGGCCTCTCCCGTTGCGGAGCACAGGCTCCGGACGCGCAGGCTCAGCGGCCATGGCTCACGGGCTCAGCCGCTCTGCGGCATGTGGGATCTTCCCGGACCGGGGCACGAACCCGTGTCCCCTGCATCGGCAGGCGGACTCTCAACCACTGTGCCACCAGGGAAGCCCGATAGTTACAAGTTTTAAAAGATCATGAAAAGATTCAAGCTTTCCACAGTGCATGTGGGAAGATATCTACCCATGTATTATGTTACACATGCTCTGAAGGACTGATATCAAGACAAAAGGAATGCATAGGCCAGTTTTGTACAGTGTGGTGGAATTTTAGTCTGTGCTTGTGGCAGGTGACATCCGTATGTTCTGCAATTTGTTTGGTGCCCAGGGTCACAAATGGTATTTCCATTTCTTTAGTGGATGGTGCACTGTGTACTAATCTTCATTATAGTTCTGTGACATTCAGCATCACCTCTGAAACATGTCAGCTTGAGTGCTCTTGCTTTAGAATAGACTAAAACCAATATTTTGAGGCCTATAATGGTTTTGGATTTTATGTGTCTGAAGGGGAAATATCCAAAGATATGGATCTCTGCATAGGGAGATAAAGAGCCATGTTGCACTTTACACACTCAGCTTTCATTGGCTGCTTTTTTAAAAAAATGAATAGAATGCATCTACAATAGTGCATATATGTGTGGGTGTATAGATATGTGTCCACCTGCACTGTCCAAAGAAGCTCCATGTCCTTAGGTTCTCTGGAGTTTACATGAATTCTAAATGAGAAGACTATTGAATTTTTTTTTTAAGTCATCTTCAGTGGATTGCTTACAAAACTCGGGGAAGTAAGAAACAAGCATTTGATGTTAAATATGTTGAAATACTGGCTTGTTTCATCCGGAGCTGAATTAAAAAAGACGAAATCTGGGCAGTTTAATGGTAACAGAAAGCTACCCTCATGTGGGCAATGCTGGCTTATTTGAAAAGCCCATAAAGGGTTTCTACATGGACCATACAAAAGGGATACTTTCTCTTTAATAGCCATCTGTACAGGAGAGATGAGAAGTGGGCCAGGTCATCTCTCCTCAGCTGTCATGATATTAACGTAGGTAATGGAGCAAGGTCCGCATTCTGCTGGGTGTTGTTTTTTATAGATGTTCATCGATTTACACAGATAATTCTATTTATTTCTTATAGTTGGTCCAAGTGAACCAGGCAGAATAACAAACACCAAAGCATTTCAAATGACTTTATCTTTGTTTGCCACGTAACTTTGGTCTGAAAAATGGTGTCACACCTACCGTGCAGATGGCTGCATGATTTGTAAAGCAGCCAGAACATTTAAACAAATGTGTGATGTGGGGATAGATTAAATAAAGGATAAAATGGAGTGTGGGCCACAAATTCTAATAATCAGATGATTTTAAGTTGTATGAAGTGTGGAGTGATGGTCACAGTGACAGCAAGGAAGCTTGCCAGTGACAGCAAGGTGCCTCGCAGCTCTCAGGACGGCTCCTGTGGCCTGGTAGGCCTCAGTTTGAGAACCGCACATTTGCTGTACAGCTGACAGCTCTGTATGGGGACATCAGATAAAACGTATGTAAAATGAAGTGTTATTGCTTCGTATGAAATTGTTCAGAGAGGGAATTTGCAGACAGTAACTGAAAACAGAATTCATGGTACCAGTGAAGCAGACTGTAAATATGAAGAGGGTTTAATTATCTGCACAATTTAACAAAAATTCAAGACGTATTCAGAAAGGACATACGCAGGCATAAATAGGAAACATAGCTACACTGTTTACCAAGTGCAAAGTGGTGGCACAGGAAATTATCAAGCTCCGCTACCGTGAGCCTTTCTAAAAACAAAGACAATTTAATATGAAAGCAAAAGGATCTTTTCAAAGAAAAAAAAATCTGTTTGGAATAAGATACAGTTTTCAAGAGCTCATCCTGATTATTTGGATTCTTATTTCGGAAGCAGCTTTTCAAGGAGATCTTTGAGCCTCTCTATTATTTCAGTGTTAAGCTTTTAAAAGACAAATCAGGATGTTTATCCTTGTTTACGTGTTTTAGCCTGCACCTAGCAGCTTTGATTTACAAGAGTAAAAATACTTGCAGTTAGCGGAGTTTCTGATTTACAAGCGCCTAAGAAAGCCTCTTAGACATTTCTCCTGATGCTAATTTTCTGTGAGCCTGGGGGTTTTCACTGAGCCCACTGACAGATGGAAGATACAGTTTCTTGTTACTTTTTAGAACACATCGTCCTAAAAGAGACCTCAGAAGAACGTTGTTCCCAAGAAGAATTACGGGATGCCAGCCTTCCTTCCTAAGCTCCATACAGAGACGCTGGGCAGAGTCTGTGGCAGATAGAAGGTTCCATGTGACTGTCAGAGAGACGTTGGTAGGGCTTCTGGCTCTGTTTTTGTCCTCTCCTTTGACTTGCATTAGGATATGCCACGGGCATATCCGTTTCCACTCACCAGTTTGATATGTTGTTTATCAAGTGTGGGTGTCTGTTTCTGCATGAAGTTTGCAAAACATTTCTCAATGGAGGGCAGGGAAAGTCATCAGCAAAAGATAAAGAGATCCATCCCCGCCCACACACAGGCCCACATACGCATAGGCATCGTGACCTATTTCCACAGGATCGGCTCAGACATGTAAAAAGAAAAGGTCTCTGATGACCTATTTCCATAGGTTATTTCCTACCTGGGGGGGGCCAATCATAGCAGTAAACAAAGGAAAGGGAGCCAATATGGAGAGTAGGCGTTGAACTTCAGCTGCTCATATTGTTGCATTTGGTGAGCTGATAGGGCTTCCTAGGTCACCTTTAGAATTATGCCTATGACAGCAGTAGCTACCTGCCAAGATTGCAAGGTATCTCACGGCTCTCAGGATGGCGCCTGTGGCCCAGCAGGCCTCAGTTGGAGGGGTACACATTTGCTGTACAGCTGGCGGCTCTGTATGGGGCAGCCGTGTGGGCTGTTAGGGAGCTGGAAAGGAGACAAGCATGAAATTTCTTCTAACCCCAACTCTGTTTTTCTGTACTGTTGGCTGCTTCTCAGTTCCTTGACAAAAAAACCAATCAGGCACCCTTTAATCCGCCTGTGATTACCACTGGTATAAAAAGAGAAGCATAATGAGGAAAAATGCCTCGTTTTGTTGCCTTCAAAAGCCAACAAATTGGAGTTAACTTGACAGGAAGTGGCTTAATAATTAGATTATTTATTTATTCCTGACACATATCCCCCTGTTACTAGTCTCAGGAGACCCTGTAGATGGTACGATTTTCAAGCTGCCATTACTTCGCTGTCTTCTGTGAACAAAGAAGCTACTGTCTATCAGTCAATTAAATGCACTCTTTAAGCAGAGGCTTCGAAGTCCTCAATGGAGAGAGCCCTGGGACGCTGTGGCTGATGATTCCTTTCTCTGTACTGTACATCACACTCTCAACTACGGTCCCCACAGAGATGGAATAAAGTCAGGCATTAAAATATCACTTGTTGATTTGTTTGCTAATGAAGAGCCATTGAAATGTTTGTGTATTTCTATGGCAAAATTGTTGATAAAAGGGCTGACATGCCTGTGTATCTTAGTTCATCTGCCGTGAGTGCTTATTTAAGAATTATTAAAATTAAATTCAACAAAGAACAGAAATGTTTTAAAAACCCGGAGATAGCAGGAGTTTTCTTAACTATTTTCATCAAATTAAGTGACTAAAGGCAGGAAAAACAGAGATGGCATCATTTCAGTCCCTTGCTTCCGTTGCGTCCATCCAAACGCCTTGTCTTCTCTGACTTAAAAATGTCATTAAAAAAAAAATTTATTGGAGTATAGTTGATTTACAGGGTTGTGTTAGTTTCAGGTGTACAGCAAAGTGAATTAGCTATACATATACGTATATGCCCTCTTTTTTTTTATTCTTTTCCCATATAGGCCATTACAGAGTATTGAGTAGAGTTCCCTGTGCTGTACAGTAGGTTCTTATTAGTTATCTGTTTTATATATAGTAGTGTGTATATGAAAATGTAAGTTTTTTTCAGAGAATCTGGGGGGCACACCTTTTAAGTTGGAAAAGATATGAGAATTTCTTTGTGAGGATACTGTACTTGGAAATGTTTATAAGATGAGTAGCATTTTGGTAGCAGTTTCTCTAACTCAGTGAAATAGGTGCAGAAGTTTTTCTAGGGAGCTTAGTGGGGGCTTTTACAACCAAACTAGGAGAACATCTGTGACACATCAGACACAATCTCACAGCCCCGTGGATTTTAGAGAAATATGACTTTCCTTTTCTCTATGTTCCTCTTTCTGTTTTCTTTTCCTCTTTTTCCATTTTCTTTTCTCAGCATTACTTTATTTCCATCTAAGTGGTGGTGACTTTTCAACCACCACTTAGTGAGGGTTTTTATCCCTCAGTATATTCATCACCTTCTTACTACTTCCTGTTTACTATGTACAAAAGCATGCCCTTGCTGGGTCTCTCTGGCTCCCATTAATTGGTTTTTATTTTAAGAGTACATCTGTTGTTAGGTTGGAGGGCTACAGTCTGCTTAGGCTGAAAGACTCAGATAATATTATGACAGCTCTCTGGTGAAATATTTAGCTATGGCTCTGCCATTTAAAGGAAAAAATTTGGAATTTAAACGAAGGCCGCCAAACACTGAAAAGTATCCCTCTTCTTTGCATCAGGCTTCGTAACTGTAATCCAGGCTTTCACTATAGTGTTCGCGATTACCTGACAACAGGCTGTAAAGAATTAATTCAGGCCCACCATCAAATGGCCATATTCTTTATTTCTATCCTGTTATTCCAAGTCATTCTGTTAGAAAAAGCTTAGATACTCGGAGGTGTTCTATAATAGAAAATGAATTCGAAACCCTTTCATTAATTGGTGATTAATATATTTCAGGATTAGTTTAAGCAGGGCCCTACCTCCTGCCCAGTCAAGTATGTTCTGGTTAATATCCAATTACCTGCACCTTCATAGTTATTATGTCTTAATATTTCGGATATGATAACCAGAAACTTGAGAGTCATGCTAATGAGGATCATAGAACAAGAATTAACCAATGACATACTCAATGATCCTTAGTGAGGAAAGAAGCTCTTTTTTCGCCTTAACACATTGCTTCAGCATCTTCTGGGCACTGACTGAAAAGTAAGACTTTGAACTACAGCCAGTCCGGAATGGGAGAAGCGAATCGTGTTCTTCTTTTGCGTAATAGTAACCTGAATGTGCCGTATTAAAGTTCACCTAAGAACATGGTTTACGTTCATTTTATGAAGACTCAGAATAGGAAACAGAGTGCCAGTTTCTATTTCCCAAACAGGAAACATCATATCCTTTATCTTTTCCTTCTAACAAAGCTAAAAGTTGTTACCTCTTCAAAGGATGTTTTAATTCAGATGAATTTGGAATACCTTTAATAGTTCACTAAGGAAACACCTTTCCCTGCTACCTTTTATCGTCTTTCCACCCCCCACCCATGTATCAGGATGCTGTACACATGTTACATCTCTATTTATTTTTTTTACAGGTAATTTCACTTTTGTACAATCTGACTTGGCTCCCCGAGCACTGCCTTCTAGGGTGGTGTGTGCGGCATCAAACCACATAGCTTTCAAGAGTGCACGTTGTACGTTGCCCCTTTATATGCTGTATTGTAATGAAGCCGCATCAGTAACTTGCAGTGAAGGGTGATTGTTGCATGGGGATGACTACTACACCTCGGGGTCCATTTGCAACAGATTATTCTTTTTATTGTTGTTATTACTTCCCATCTCCTTTACTCTCTTGCCACTGAACTTGCTCTTGGCCACCGGTGCAGGTGCAACCGCAGAGGGCATCTTAAGGAACATTGCAGGCAGCATTTTTTCTCGTAGGCACATACCAATCACCATTCAGTTCCAAACCCAGATACCCTGGGTGGCTTGGTGGGCCTTTATTGATCCTCCTTTACTCTGTGGACTTCGTTTGTAATGTTTCCCATCTTCATCTCCTCAGAAGAACAAATTTACTGTGAGTAAAAGTGACCCATTTCTTTTCCCACGTTTCGTCTAGATGTAATAAAGTTGTCGTCAGGATGATCAACTCATTTGTCCCTTCCCCCAAAGAGATTTAATAATTTATAAAGGGGGCTTAAATAGGATCGCTGTTTAAGGAAAATATTTGTATTTTCCATATCTTCTTGGGCTTCTTTAAAACATAGAATAGGGCTTCCCTGGCGGCGCAGTGGTTGAGAGTCCGCCTGCCGATGCAGGGGACACGGGTTCGTGCCCTGGTCCGGGAAGATCCCACGTGCCGTGGAGCGGCTGGGCCCGTGAGCCATGGCCGCTGAGCCTGCGCGTCCAGAGCCTGTGCTCCACAGCGGGAGAGGCCACAACAGTGAGAGGCCCGCGTACCGCCAAAAACAAAACAAAACATAAAGTTATTATGAGCGTTGTACATAGTAGTAATGTCTCTACAAAATAGCCTGTTTCCTGCCCCCAACCGACTGCTGTCACTCAGTAACTAATAAAAAAAATAGTGTGGATTTAAGTCAAGGATCCTGTGTTCTTATTAAACAGAGTTATGAACAAGGTTTTAGCCTGGGTATAATTATATGCGAATTCTAATCCCTTTGTTGTCATAATTTTAGTACCTGTGTCCATTTGTTTTTCCAAATGGTTAGGTCAGCTGTTGTTCTGTTTTTCTTTTTCTAAGGCTGAGCTACTGTGCAGCATTCAAACTAAAATGTAGAATTAGAGCTGACACACCTTCAATTGAACTATCAAGTCTTTTAAAACTGCTTGGCCGGTGACGCCAGGCCCGCGCTGTTCAAGTGTACACACTTCCGATTGTGGGCCAAGGAGCATTGATTTTTAGCTGTCATTTCTAGTGCACATACTGTAGAATTGAAATTTAAACCTTAATCCACTCAGTAATGCAATTAATTTTTAATGTGCAGTAATACTAATTGAAATAGCCTGAATTTAGTAAGTCACCACAAGACATTTTCTAAAGCAAGAGTCTCCACTGAGAACAGGGGAGGACAGATAATCATTGTTACAGTGTTTACAGGATAAACGCTCACTCTGCAGGCCTCCAGTGTTAAGGGGGTGTTCTTTAAATTAGACTATAGTGTATCTCTTTGTGAATAGAAATATCTTTTCAGAGAGAATTCCTACTTTCTACCCACTGCAACAGTCTACAGAATTTCTGATTAACTTTTTTTTTTAAAAAAAGCATAGTTTTAGTTAAAAATATCTTAACAGACTAAATGCAAAATTGTATTAACCCGTTCTTCTAAAAAATGCAATTATGAATAGTTGCAAATGAAATTACCTGCCATCAATGTCATGGTCAAAAGCAACGTCACAATGGGTAATCTCATTATATGATGTGTATTTGAGATACTATTTCCAGATTCGATGAATACATGTACTTTATCAGCTGTCTGTAAATCTGTTGCCTTGTTTTGGTGTATTTATATTCCTGTGAACCAAAAACACCCCCTACTTTCTTTTATTTTAAACAGTGTTCCTTGGCATGCTCTTTCAAAATAGCCTTTTAAATGTTTTGTGAGGTTTTTTTTTTCCCTAGGCCAGAGCAAAGCAAATTTTGCACAGTAAAACCAAGTAGGTTTCCAATCATTTCTACACTAAAAAGGTTCTCTAACCACATTTATCTGCTAGTAAATGAGGACTTTTTAAAATGCATCAGTTCTGCTGATGAATGGGCTTGCAGAGTGTTCAAAATGAGCAGAAGCATTAAGTTTTAGAAAAAAGGCAAGCACTGTATATCATGTTTTCATGGCTCTCACGTTATAGTATTTAATAAGCTGATGGTGCTGTTAAATATTTAGTAAAGGTTCCCTCATAACCCTGCCTTCTATTCAAATGGGATTTGAAGACATTTTTGCAGCACATAAGTAAAAATGATGTTACAGAACTTGAGGCAGTTATAGCGTGGCATATTATCTAAATGAAGTGTGGGTAACACGGTACAAATGAGTTCAGCAGATTCACACCTAAAAAGATACCTAAAGCAATTCCCTTTCTTTGGATTAAGAGTTCGAACCGGCTTTCACTTTGTCACTGTTAAGTCAAAGTGCTGTTGGGATTATTTACATAGAATCTTAAAATGATATTATAGCATACTTTTTAAAAAGGAGGCTCTTATATTGTAATGATTTTGAGCCATGCTAGTATCAGTTGAGCTTTAAAATAGACATTTTTTTCTTTTTCACTAAACAGAGAGAGAGGAAGAAAAAGAGATGAGGAAAAGTCAATTTATAGTTTATTCCGAGCATATTATGAAATCCAACTGGGGTATAGTAAGTGAAGTCTATACAGCATCCGTTTGGGGTATGCTAGGCGAACACCGAATCTTAGACACATACTGCTGATATAATGCATAATGAATCACCTTTATCAATTTCTTCTTCTAACATTTGATGGTTATTATCCAAATAACAATAATTGTTCTTTTAATCTGGAGTGAAAATTGGTTTCCAGGATCCTTAGCGCACTATTGCCAGTAAATAATGCTGCTGACATCATGACTGTTATCATGTTGGTGGCTTAGAATTCACATGTCAACCTTTCAGTGCTTAAGCGTATGATGAGTTTTGAAAGTATAAAGTTAAAGGCTGTATGTAGTTTGTCTTGTATGTGATGCATTTGGTTCTTCTAGGAGCCTGTTTGCTCAATTCTAATTTTCATCCTGTTTTATATGCAGCCAGTGACCACAGTATTCATTCAAACTGCAGAGAGACACATCTCATCTGCAAAGCATGGCTTCCTGATCTTATGTGCTATTTGTATACTCATAAGAAGAAACATAGGATTCACGTGATTGGGGGGAAACACCTTTCTGTTTCGAATTATATATGTCACATGTATGTTCATATCAAGAATTTCATAATGAAGAATGGATAAAGGAGATAGCTTTAGGTATACATGAAGCAGAGGGGTAGGAAAGGGATGCGGGATTCATCTAGAGGTGTGTTTAATATTCAATGCTTGATGTATGTTGACCCCAGGTTACAAGAGTAGAAAATCCCATTTTCCGGCTTGTTTCAAATGTAGTAAAAATGCTGCTTCAGTTGCTTTATGCTACTCACATTGGGAAAGGTGCTTATACTGTGATAATTATCATCAAGGAATATTAATGCGTTCAGCATTTGTAACCCAAAAACTCATTATAGCTTAAGCTGTGCATCATCTGTGAAGAGAGAACTTTGCCAGAATTCGCTCTTCACAGGGGTTGCCTCCTGCTTGCTGGAGTGGCCAGAGTACTGCAAGAGGTCACTTAGGCTATTTTTGAAAGCTGAGGTTTTGCAGTTTTTGAATCGCTACCTTCTGCCTAAAAAGCTTTATTGTTCTTGCCACAAAATGTCCTCCTTCTAAATGAGTGCAGAGTGAAGTGCAAATAATAATAAAATAAGAGAACTGTGTCTTGCCATGTAGAATCCAAGAGGGTCGGCACATAGATTCCATACCAAGATAATTGAAGTATTGGTGTCTTTCCTTCTGTCATTGAGCAAAGGGATTCATTTACACCAGTTTCCTTAATGCAGGTGCCCTTGGGTTTCAGATAGAAATGCCCCCACTGGGGCTCCACTTCACAGCCCTCTGGCTGGAAATTGTGTAAATAAGACTGCAGGGTCACCCTTCCTTTTTCGGCAGCAGTGTCCTTAATTAGTCTGTGACAGTCTTGCACATGAGCCTGCCCTGTTCCTGGGATCGTTTCTCGCACATCCGAGACATCTGTGATGCGTACATAGGTGTTTTTGTATGTGTGTTTAAAATTATTCCGGGAGGTTCATATACTCACGTGATGGGAAGGAACATCTCTGGGTGTGCCCAGAATCCTATAACTTAATCTGATCAAAAGATCTGGCTAGGTAGCTCCCTTGTAAATTGTAAGTGGTTAGTTTCAGAAGAACATTGTGCCCTCACCTGAGGTGGGCAGCTTGTTGAATAGGGAGCTGTGTGCCTGGGATATTTTTATGTGATTAAATCCCATTATTTTTCTCCCACTGATCCCTTGCTTGTCATTTCCCACAAGCAACATTGCTCCCTGCTGCATGTTATGGTTTGTGTTGGGCCAGGCAGAGAACACTAATACTCCGTTCTATCAGGCTGTCTGGCTTTGCAGGACTGCTGTGTTTCTGAGGTCAAGTCGTGAACCTGGCCTTGCTCCTGGGAGGACTAGAAAAATATGTTTCATAACTTCCCGTAGACCTATGCGGAGAGTAAGAAGGAAAACCGTGAAGCCCATAGGCTCAGTTTAGATGAGCTGTGAGGTTGGAATTCATCAAGCAGGAAAGCTCACTGTTGTTTAGGAAGCTTCCTTACCGTGAGGGGTCATGGCCATCGGTGCCCGGTCAGTCATAGCTGAGGGCATTGAGGGACGGAGTAATCATTCAGATAGCCCAGCAGGCACAGACACACAAGTTGATAATCTGGAATCGACTTGCTGGAATAAAAACTTACTTCCCTTTTAAAGTTACTTCCATGCAGGGTTATTGATAGAATGAGTACCTGAATTCAGTTATGATATTGTATCCTTATTCCACTGGAGGCAATTTGGTTTTTTTTGTTTCTGTTTGTTTGATTTTTGAACGGGACAGAATCTTTGTTTTATACACTGGAGCACTAATGCCGCAAAATGAATGAATGTCCTGAACTAGAGACCTATTCTCAGTAGAGTTGGGCAGGGATGCTGACAGTCTAGCTGAGAGATGCAATGGTGGCAGATCTTCTGTGAGGATGTAAACTTAATAATCTTTATGAATTTTGAGCAACTCATAACTCTACTTCCTCACCCAAAGAAGCATTATGAAAAGATTGCTTCTAAATCCTTCAGACATTCTCTGCACTTGTGATAGATGCCATCCTCCTTACCTCGAGGCGTTGGAAATGAATGTGGTGGGGTTTTTTTGTTTTTTGTTTTTTGCAAGAGTTTAAAACGTATACTTTAAAAGGAGCAAATTGCATTTTCATGTTTAAGTTCGTTATTTGCACTTGATGTGGTAAGATCCAAATGTGAAGAATTGCTTTTGACGTTATTTCTGTGTCTGCTGCATCCTAGGATCCTTGCATTATTATGCTGAAGGGCACCATCGCATGGAATAAATGTGATGTTGGAAACCTGGCAATATCATAAGATCGCATTGTATGTCCAGGCTGTTTCGGTTAGTTGTAACTTCTTCAGTTATTGAAACAGCTTAATTTAACTTAGTAATGACACAGTCAATAAAATTGTGTGCAAGTATATGTGTCTTTTATGAAAAAATTATAATCTTCCAAGTTGTATCGGTTTGTTTAGAGGCAAAAAAACTTCTCTCTCTTAATGAAAAGGTAATTTTAACGTTCTTTAAAGGCCTGTTTTACCTAATCTGTGTCTTGAACTCTCACGTGTTATGTTATGAACTAAAAGTACATTCATTTCAAAGGTCTTAAATTATATGGCTGATTTCTGAATTCCAATTCAAATTTTCTGTCAGTAACTATAGTTTTCTAATTTTTTAATGGCCTTTCTTTAAAATAAATTTTTATAGTTTGTGTATTTAAGTGTGTGTGTGTGTGTGTGTGTGTGTACACATGCGCACATATCTGTATGTAGAACTGCTGCCAACCCTTTTCACCAAAGACCTACTGGTGCACCACTCCCTGTGTTGTGTTTAACCTGTTTCCAGCAGCTCAGAGAGATGGTATAAAAGTGAAATGAGGGCTTCCCTGGTGGCGCAGTGGTTGAGAGTCCACCTGCCGATGCAGGGGACGCGGGTTCGTGCCCCGGTCCGGGAGGATCCCACATGCCGCGGAGCGGCTGGGCCCGTGAGCCATGGCCGCTGAGCCTGCGCGTCCAGAGCCTGTGCTCTGCAACGGGAGAGGCCACAGCAGTGAGAGGCCTGCGTACCGCAAAAAAAAAAAAAAAGTGAAATGAAAACCATGGAGCTTATATTGGAGTCTGATGTTTGAAACAGAGATATTAGAAAAGGATGTTTTTTGGCTTGGCTCCCTTTTTAGATGTAAATGCTGCTTCATTAGGACTTGGAAGAGTTTCCTGTGGTTAAATTTAATCAAATGGCTTGGAATAACAAACTTGTATGCTCAAAATTCCAGGACAGTTCTGTACATGAAACACGATTTTCCTCAATTTAAAACACACACACACACACATACATACGCACACACACACATACACATCACTACCAACACCAACAACTGGTTTGTGAAATGCTGTATGGTAGTATCTCAAACCAAATTCCTACTCCCTGTCAGTAGTGGATTGATAAATGATCACATATAAAAGTGTAAATCATAAGAAAGACATTTCAAAGGGTCTGGGGCTTATTTTTGGTAAGGACCAAAAATTAAGCAAACACGTTGAGTTTTAAGTGCACTCAATATTGCCCTCAAATAGATTTCGATCATTTATTCTTCAGGCTGTGACATGAGGTTGCATCATTCTTCCCATTATACAGATGAGGAAATCAAGGCTTAAGCATCTGACCCCAACATACAGGGCCAGCTGGTATGCATAGTATAAGAAGACAAACACACTTTCTTGATGCCTCTATATCACTTTCAAGAGACGCAATAGTAATCTCTCCCCGTATTCACAAGTTGTCCGATTTGGGAGCCTCGGTTGAGGTGTTTTTAGTGATTCCTTTGTGATCATTGCATCAAAGCCTGATGCTGATGCCATTTGCTAGGCA